>NC_062214.1:48890422-49193453 GCF_902686445.1 Sciurus carolinensis
GGAAGATGTGGGGAGGCAAGGGAACATTTCTGTATCCTGGTTATTGTAATAATTATATCAATGTATATATTGATGAAATCCATAGAACTGCAAGAGTCATGGATAAGATGATGAAGAGTGATGGAGGTCTGTAGTTTAGTCAAACATATTCTACCAATGTCATGTTCCCACTTTTGATCATTGTACTGTGGTTATATAAGAGATAAAGCAAAAGTACGTGGGAACTCTCTGTTCTATCTTTGAAATTTCTACAGGAACTCTGTTCTATTTTTGAAAATTTTATGTGAATCTAAAATTATTTCAAAATGTATATATATATATATATATATACATGTTATTTTAAAGTGTATATATAAGTATTATTTCAAAGTGTATATATCTATATACCTATTATTTCTAAGTACATACATATTACATACACTTTGCAATAATTTATGGATATGTACATGTATACAAATAGACATATATATGACAGGAGGTCATTGTTAATGAATTTTAATATTTCTGGGATCTTCAAGTTGTAACTAAAAATATAACTTAAATATATCCTTTTATTTTAATGAAACAGAACATTTCAGAACACTGAATGAAAAAAGTCAATTAGTTATTTGAAAATGGCTGACGTGTGAGTATCTAGAACACCCCAGCCCATTTCTTGATAAATACAGAGGTTTACTATAATTGGATTTTTCACAGAACCAGCCATTATTTTGGAAAATATTCTAATACTTACAAACAAGGAAGCCCACAAGGGCTGCAAATACATTCTGCTTGTAGGGCAGTGACCCATCAATCAGCTGGGCTGGGTTGATACACTGAGTAGGTAGCTTCTGAAACCTCCTGGACATAGGATTCTTCCAGTCCCTTGTGGTGGGCAGTTGACTTTTCTCCTTGTTTCAAAGATGGAAGATGTAGATTTGAAGTTCTCAAATGACACAGGACTGATGACACTAGCCAATGCCTGGCATTTTGAGAGGGTGGAAAGACCCCAGCTGCTCAGGTGAGGGACTTGGGAGCAAGACCAGTGTGGTCCTCTTGCAAGTCAAAGACTGGCCCTTGAGGTAAAGGACTGGTTTGGGCAGGATACAGGCAAGTGATAGGGGTAGAGATGGTTACTGTTCTCTGAAAGGAAAGGACATTGTGGTGTTCATCTCTCCTCATCCCACAGCCATTGGAATAATACTGACAGTTTGTAGGAGCTCAGAAACTATTTGTTGAGTAGTTGGATAGTTGGGATATCAGCTTCCTCCAGGTTTGCCTTTGTTCCCAAGAGGGTTGACATTCCACCAGGCTCCTCCCCCTTGCAGCCCACTCCTCGTTCCGTTCTCAGCCTGAAATTTTGCTCATTTTTCTGCTGTGAGTTCTCTCCTCCTCCTAGTGGTAGTCTGCTCTGCTTCCAGGGTTGGGCACCTTGTGATAGCATCATTGTGACATGAGAAAACTGCCCTCTGTAACACAAGCCTTTTGCTCTATGGGCCCCTGGCAGTGGGCACTTGTTCTGTGAGAAGTTGCCTCCAACTCTGCAGGGTTCCCCTTTCCAGGAGGGGAGACTGAAGCCCACTTTTGTTTGTTTGGCTCAAGCACATCCCTTGTTTGGCTCAAGCACATCTCTTTGAAGTGTTTGACATGCTTTTTTGCTGTGGGCAGGTGTATGATACCAGAGGCTACTAAGTAGCTTCCCTGTGAAAACAAGAAAAGGACAAACTTGATGAAATACCAAACTGCAATGTTAAATGAATTATTCATGTGTCATAAGAAGGAAATTTGATAACTTTTTTCATTTTTCCAGTAATGTTCACAGTATTTCCATTAAAGCACAATCAAAAACAATATCCAATGCTTGATCTCCAAAGGAAAAGAATTCGATTTAAAGTATAGTTTTTCCTGCTAAAATGAAACACTTGTAAGGGATTTTTTTTTTACTTTTTATTTTTGAGATCATTTTGGATTCATAGAAAACTGCAAGAATAATACAGATAATTCCTATGTTTTGTCCCCAATTTCCCTCAACCTTAAGAGTTAACCATACCTGCTTTATCGTTCTATTGACATATTTTTTTCTGAGCTATTTGCAGATAAGTTACAGATATAATGCTCTTAAATGAATCACATATATTTTCTAAAAAGTAATTCAATTATAAAACTCAGTAAATTACCACTGTGACAATACTGTCATCTAATCCATAGACCACATTTAAGTTTTTACATTTCTTTCAATATTGTTCTTTAACAAAAGGAAAACAAATTCAATTCAGAATCCCACAGTGTGTTTTATTGTCATGACTCTTTGTCTTCTTTACTCTGGAAAAGTCCCTCTATCTTTCCTTGTCCCTCATGACCTCAGCTGTTTGCAGAACACAGGTCAGTTTCATTATGGGCTAGCCATCAACTTTGGTTTATCTGATGATTTCTTATGATTGGATTCAGGTTATTGCATTTTTGACAGAAACGTCACTGTGCCCTTCTAGGGCATCCAGTGAGGAGACCTATGACATCTATTTGCCCAATTGCTGTTGAGGGTAATTTTGATCACTTGTTTTGCTGTCTGCCAGGTTTCTCACTGGTCACGTGACAATCTTCCTTTGAAATTAATAATTGTCTTGTGGGGAGGTATAGTGAGACTATGTAAAAATCCTGCTTTTCATTAGTCATTCACTAACAAGTGAATAATAAATTCATTTGATAATGCCTTACCCATACTTCCTTCTATGTTTATTAGTAGGCATTCTGCAATGGGGAAGAATTTTACCTTCTGCATTTATTGTCTTACTCATTTACTATTTTATTTCAAGTCGGACCATCAATTTCTATTTATTCAAGTGGTTACTGTTAGTATTTAGTGTGTATTTATTTCAATACTCACCTTGTTCCAGACTTAACAGCAGAAACTCCTTCAAGTTGGCTTCTGGATGCTTTGGATGAAGCACATCAGTTTTAGTCACTTTTTATGATCATTTTCTGATCCAATAAGCTGTTCCTGGTACATCTTGTAATTACCAACCCAAGTCCTAAAATGAGTCATTTATCTAAGGATAAATGGTTTCACTGGAGAATAGAATTTAGAAAACAAGATCTGTGTGCTAGGTTTGCTCAATGCTATGGGGTCATAATTTTTCAGCACACTGAGCAGAGAAATGTATGTATGCTTATGTATCATATGAGATTGTCTGTGTAACAATATGCATGTATGCATAAACACATATAGCCACACACCACTTAGCAACAGGGATACAGCCTGAGAAATGTGCCATTTGGTGATTTTTGTTATTGTACGAACATCATTGAGTGGATGGACTATGTTGTCATAAAGTGATAAAAACTTAGGGCACAGGCATTGTATATATGGTCCATAATTGATTGAAATGTCATTATGTGACACATAATCCTATCTATATAGATATGATTTGAATTTATCCATATTCTCTTCCAATCTAATCGGTTCATGCTGATATCTCTCATTATGTTTTACATTGAATTGTATTCCATTGTGGGAATGTATCCATTTATTTAACCACCAATCTTTGAATGCAGTTGTTTCCAATATTCAGCTCTTACCTTAATGCTGCAAATAAATAATCTTGTGCATATGCATTTTTATATTTTTGTAAATGAGTTTTCAGTATGTATTTCTAGAACTGGGATTATTTAACTTCTTTCCCCAAAATTATGTTGTTGTGTTATATATTGACAATTTTTCTTCCTGATGCTTACACTAATTGAGAATCAACCCATTTTTATGCATTCTACCAATTTTAAATTTTCAACAATGTAACAGGTGAAAATTTGTATGTCAGTGTAGTTTTAATTCCATAAGAATAAGTGAGATCAGGCATCATTTCTGCCCTGACATGAAGTTTAGGGTTCCAGCAGCAACCCTGCCCCTGCAGAACTATAGAACTGAGGCAGTCTATAAAGACAAGAAGGCTGATCTAAAAGTAGATATCCTAGTTCCAACTTTACCTTTAAGCAAACCCAAATCCAGGGTGCTAAAGCTATTTTGGACTTTACATATGAAAACAGTAAGGAACAGGGTAAATTACATGCCAAGTTCTCCAGATGAACATAACATAAACTGGAGATATGAAGATCTAAAATGGACAATCATTGCCTCAGGCAATATAGATGTAGCTCTTATGTGGAGAGAATCACCCATGTGAATAACACAGATTTTAAGCAAGGATGCATATTTAATAACTATATCGACAGTTCCTGAAAACTCAGCATTCAGTTGTGAAACCAGTCCCTCTGAGTTGGTCATAAAAGGCTGTTTCTCTCTTTATTTTCCAATCCCTTAAGTTGATATGAGTTTTAGTCAGCTTTTTCACTGCTATTACTGAAGGACCTGACCAGAACAAATGTAAAGGAGGAAAGGTTTATTTGAGGGCTCACAGTTTCAGAGGTCTTAGTTCATAGAAGACTGGCTCCATTCCTTTGGGCTCCAGGTGAGGCAAAACATCATGGTGGGATAGCATGTCAGAGGGAAGCAGCTCATATGTTGATCAGAAAGCAGAGAGAGAAAAGACTTCACTTGCCAAATACAAATATATAACCAAAACCACACCCCAATTCCCACCTCCTCCAGTTACCCGCTACCACTTCAGTTACCACTCAGTTAGTCCCAATAAGGGGATTAATTCATGGATTGCGTTAAGACTCTCACAACCTAATTATTTCTCCTCTGAACCTTGTTGCATTGTTTCACATGTGAGCTTTTGGAGGATACCTCACAACCAGACCATAACAACAATGGGATATACTCTGATTTTCTGAAGCAACAAAGTGGCCAGCACCCAGACTGGACTGGCTACAGGTACTTCTTAGTGCCACCTCATGCCATGCTCCATTTCACTCTCTGCATCCCTGTGTGTGCCACGCTCATTGCCTCTCCAGGGCCTTTGCACATGCTTCTCACTCTGCACACTGATCCTATACTGAGCCAGTGGCCAATAGACAGGAGTCTCAGTTTCTTCACAGAACCTAAAGTCCACCATATGCTATAGTTTGGATGTTGAATTGGGAGGTTATAGAACCTTAAGAGGTGGGGCCTAGTAGGAGATCCATAAGTCACTGGTCACTGGGGCATGCCCTTGAAGGGGAGAATAAGACCCTGGCGACACCTCTCTCTCTCTTTCTCTTTCTGGCTTGTAATGTTTACTCTGCCATGCTTTCTGCCTCTCCACAGGCCCAAAGCAATGGAGCCAACCAACTATGGACTGAAGGCTCTGAATCTGTGAGCCAAAATAAACACTTGCTCTTTATAAGTTAGTTTTTTCAAGTGTTTTGCTATAGTGACAGTTGACTAATCAAGTGTACAATGCATTATACCTATATAAAATACACAAAACGGCTAATACACATTGATCTTGCTATGCCTTGGTCATTTTTTATCTGAATCATATAATTTTCTTTTACACCAAGTCTTAGAAGCTTGGTGCCAACTCTGCCTTTAAAGGTATGACATGTGTATTTATTCCTCGCACTCCCTCACTTGGTGGTGGTGATGGGATTTCTCATCCTGCTTGATTATATTCCTTGTGTGTTCTTCCTCTCAAATGTGCCCTTAGTGTGATGGTCATGTTCCATATAGGGGTTAGCCCAGACTGAAGTTTCAGGGGTATCCCATACCCCCAGTTCCTCCACTGGTTCTGCAGCAGATGTTTTCAGCACCCCATATGCCCTCTTGAGTGTTACTTTTGAAGATAAAGCCACCTATGCCTGAATTTTGCCTACCTGAGGACTCTCTGAGGCCCTGATGTCTGCCCTGTAAAGCATGGGAAAATCTCTGCCCCTTGGAGAGGACCACATCCAGTAACTGATGGAGGCAGTTTATTCCAGTGGGGTCACTCCAGGAACACATCTTCTACTGTTTCCCTGAGGACCACAGCAGGAGCAGGCACTTGGAGCAGTGGTGACTGACTTGGCAATACCCCTCTATTGTCTGCATTCTCTGCCTGAGTCCCCTCTCCTTTCCACCATATTTCCTGAAACTCTATTTTATCCATTTTCTTTTGCTAATAACACCATACCAGTATTATGGTTTGTATCTAAGGTGTCCTCCAAAATGTCTATGTTAATGCAGCAATATTAGGAGGTAAAATGATTGGATTGTGGAGCTCTGACCTAATCAGTCCAAACTAGACTGAATGGACTGACTGGGTGATAACTCTAGGCAGGTGGGACATGGCTGGAGGAGGTGGGTCACTAAGAGCGTGCCCTGGAAGGACACATTTCTCTGAAGCTCCTTTCCCTTTCTCTCTCTGCTTCCTGGTTGCCATGAACAGAGCAGCACTCCTCCACCATTCCCTCCTGCCATGATGTTCTGCTTTCATCTTGGGCCTAGAGCAATGGACTCAGCCCACCATGGACTAAACCAAAATGGTGAACCAAAATAAACTTTACCTCCTCTGGGTTGTTTTTATCAGGTGTTTTTGTCACAGCAAAACTAACTAACATACACAGACTGGGTAAATTTTAATAAAAAGAGGTGTATTTTGGCTCATGATTAAGGAGATACAAGACTGAGGGACTTAATCTGCAGTGGTATTCTTCATGGCAGAGTCCCAGGCAGCTCAGGTCAGCACATGGCAAGAGACAGAGCTAGAGAGAAGGAATCCCTTCTGGTCACTCTTCCTCTTATAAAGTCACCAGGATTCAATGGGGACTCCATCCTAATGACCTTATCTAACCTCCCCAAGGCCCTATTCTAAATGCTGTAGGAACATTAAATTTTCACCCTCTTACTATCATTAACATATAACTTTGGAAATTAAGTTTCTAACACATGCATTCTGGGGATCCACTCAAACACAGCAACCTCCAAAGAAAACAATTGCTCCTGAATTCTTTACCCAAGATCCACTTCTAGGGGAACACAAATTAGGATGAATCCCAAGAAAACATTTGCTAAACTTGGCTTCCCAGGATACCTGAGCACTGGAAGCCCAGGAAGAATGTAACCTGAGAGGTGAAGTTGTATAAGTGTCACATTGTAGCAGTGAGCTGAAAGTCCAAATATCAGTTCTTGTGTTTCAGTGAAAGAATATTTAAAATCAGACACCAAAAACCATGCATTAGAACTTTATTATAAGTGAAAGTGAGGAGGTGAAAGTAAGGTAAAAACAAAGTAAGACTCAAGCAGACAGCACTCTCAATAGAGAGAGTGGGTCATCTCCGAGCAGAAAATGACAAAGGAAACAATGCTGTTCCGAATTTTCCAAATTTGCCTGGAGAACTGGGTTCCATCTGCTGCACTCCTTGCCAGCAAGTAGTTAACTCCTTCACAAGGCACAGTTTTGACCTTAGTTGGTCCTTTCTGGAACTGTCATGGTGACCATCCTATTCAGGGTTGCTTCATCTACAAGTCAATCCTGTGTTAATGTGGATACTGGGGTCAGCAGCCAGTCAGAATTTATCTTAGCGCACCTCTGCTACTAAAGAAACCTCCCTTCCAAGATATACAGAGACGTCGGTGGTGATAACTCCTAGCTTTACACGGACCTCTGTAGACCCTGTCAGGAAGGAGTTGGTCCCATTAATCCTACTTTCTTGATTCATTTCCCCAACTAGCCCCCCAGTTGACTCCTTTTGTTTCTATTTGCTTACTCTCAAGGTCTGGTAACAAAGTTTTTCTACAGGTTATCTGCTACAAGTTATTTACTCATCTGCCTTGTCAATAATTAAAATAAAACAAATCTTTAAGAGTAACTTAAAGGAAACCCATAACTTTGCTCTGCCTTCCACTGCTCAATACCAACTACTACCTAACAGAAGGGGCTTCTTATCCTACTCTAACCATTAGATTCCATATCTATATCTAAGTATTTATATCAATGTAGGAATATTAAGTAACAATCTCCAAATAAAACTGTATGTCTTATCACACTGTATCTTCAGAAAGACTCACCAAGAACATCATACAGGAGTGAATCTTCGTGCATTTTGCTTTCTTTGACTGCTGTTTCCAGAACATTTTGGACCCTGGAGGCCACAACCATGTTTAGATGCTAATTAGAAACTTCTTAGGTGACAGATTGGTTTGCATTTACCCAGGACAAATAAACATTAGCAGAAATTTTGCTCTTTACATCTGCTCTGCATGCATGAAAACCTGTCTCCCCAGAGCACTGAAACTATCGTGGTGGAAACTTTGAGGTGCATCCCCGGCCTCATTTAGTGACTTTTGGAGAGTTTGTTGTCTGGCACGAATGGGAGAGTCCATGGGAGAAGAGATGTATCCACAGAAGGGTCTGAGGTGTTCCCAGAGAAAAGGGACAACTTGACTCAGAACCAATGAGGTTCTTAGCATACATGATAGAAAAGAATTTCAGCAAGTGCCAGTGAGGCATAGACAGAGGTTTATTTGGAAAAGTAGAAATATATCCAAGGGAGAAGGCTAGCCATCTCTAGAATGGGAGATGAAGTTTTGGGTTCCCAGCTCTTCTTTTAAAGGAAACTTGGTGAGGGTTGGGTTTAGAAAAGTAGGTAGGAATGATACCAGTTTGATGACCTCAAGTTGGTTTCTGGTGGTCTGTTCATTATTTGATCAATGGTTAGTACTGGATGGACACTAAGTTATTGGTTCCTCAAGATACCATATCTCTCTTTGTTTAATCTATTTATTGAAAAGTTAATTAACAGGGCACAGATAGATTTGCAGATTTCCTAGGAATTTGGGAGTAACAGACCTGCAAGAGAGACTGGTTTAGGGAGTGACATGCCTGGAAAAGCATGCAGAACTACTGAATTAAATCCTATTTTCTTATCCTGGTATGTCTCCTTTTTAAATTTTTGTTTTCCTGTCCTATCTCATATAGGACAGTTTGCCTCTGGTACTCTTTTAGTCAACTTTTGTGTGTGACCAGAAGATCTACAAGAACAATGTAAAGGAAGAAATTTTTATTTTGGCACATTGTTTCAGAAGTTCAGTCCATGACTGGCCAACTCCATAGTTCTGGGATTTGAAGTGAGGCAGAACATCCTGGCAGAAGGGCATGGCAAAGGAAGGCAGATTGGAACATGACAATCAGGAAGCAGAGAGCTCCTCTCACCAAGGCAAAACATAAACCCCTAGTGACTTACATTCTCCAGTCAGCCACACCCTACCTGCCTACAGTCACCACTCAGTTAATTCATGTCAGTGGATTAAGTTATGACTCTTGCATTATCTCACACATGAGATTTTGGGAGACCTTCATGTCTTAACCATAACTAGAACCTAATGCCTGCCCCAAAGAACTGAATGATTTTGAAAGGGAATTAAAATCTCACACTAATCATGTGGACGGATCATGAGACTAGAGTCTTTGTGGGAATATGGTAGGACCTAGTTTCTGAAGCACTCATGACCAAGGAGAAAAACTCCTCAAAGGGAACACAACAAAATTTGAAGACATAGAACAGGGAACATTGTTTTGTTTTTAGTGGTGATTCACGAAGCTTTATCTGTTGAGCTTTGTTTTGCTCTTACACAAGAAACAAACACACTCAGCGCAATTATTTTATAAAGAGTCTGTTAGCAAACAATGATCAGATATCTACAGTCATGAATTCTGTCCCTAGAATCAAATTGGAAGCCTCCAAAGAGAAGGGCAAATTTGGGCATAAGAACAGGTAGGGGGTTCCAGGTCCCTGTGCCTTGTCTACTGCAGCCCCACCTCACTGCAGACAGTGGGAACTTCGTCTCAGTCCTTCTAGGATTTGCAAGATGCTTGTGTTTTATTTGATTTCCCTTCTGTATTAATATAATCTTTTCCTCCATCCTCAAAAAATTTCCATATTTCAGGCTCTTAATCAGATTAGTGTCTTCTAAAAATACAGTAAGTCCTTCCTCAAGGAATATAAAATCATTTAGGGAATATTGCAGTAGATATTACAGGGGGGAGATTGTGTGCTTCTGCACAATACATTAACTCACTCATTCTCAAACTTTGTTTGCTATTTATTTTAAGTTGAATGTCATTTGTTTTGTAAATTTGCCTAAGAACCCAACATGCAAAACAGGAAAGCAGCTGGTTGAAACCAGGCAGAGTGGGGCACTTGGAACTGTCCACACCCAACCCCAATCCCACTCCCACCATTACCATATATTCCTTTACAGAGAACCGGGCTCTAAGACCACAGTGGAAAACCATTGCATTTACTACACGGATGCCCCTCTCATTGACTGACACTTGACTCCCACATTGTGATGGAACATCCCTCCATTGAGCAAATGGAAATCAATTAATTGCTTAGTGTATTTCTCCACTTTTAGGAGCAGGGAAAGTACATAGAATATGATACTGGAGCAATATTGAACATGTTCCATTAAAATACATATATATATTTATGACAAAAGCTGATGCTTCTGTGAGTTAAATTGCCTGGTTATTAGTCTGATTAACAAAGAATACTTTAATCCCCAGATTTTAGGAATTAGAATAGAGAGTGAAATACATTTAACATTTTACTAACATTAATAACGTCATCTCCCTAGGATGATTCAGAGCTTTAGTTTGGGGGCAATGGTTGTTCCACACTTCTGGGGAGAATCAGGTTGTTTCCACGTTGGACTTTTTGGATGTGTGATGGAGAGAGTTGATCACAGAATATGTCCCTCCCGTAACTGGGGCCAAAGCCAGGTCTGTCTTTTGATCTGCTTTACTTCTCGTCATGACAGATTCCTGGGTTCTGAGCTTGCAGATTCCTCACTGGACTGTAGTAACAGATGGAATGAATAACAGACAGGATCTCAGGATTGTTTCTAGAATGTTCCCTACTCATGTAATAGAGAATTAGCAATTTCCTGAGTCCTAGAGTCTCCCCCACTCCTACCCCTGAGCCAGCTGTTAGCCCTCAATAGTGCCCCAAGTCCAGGACATCTGCCAGTTCTCTTTCTCCTCCACCTCCCATCTCCCATCCCCCTTAAACACAGAGAAAGGCCCAATTACATGGCAGGTCTCAGTCCAGGCCTAACCAATAATGTCTTCAGAGTTCTGAAGTAGGAGTCCTGGGGGACGGGCTGGGCTTAGAAGTTTTTAAAAAGCAGCTTAGATGATTCCCAACTTCAGCCAACAGTGGGAATCACTGCCCAAACCTCCCTAAGGTTCATCAGTGCTTCCAGGGTACTCAGTAGCAGCCACCCTGCAAATCCTCTTTCATCCTAGGTATCTCTGTGGAGGCCATAGCTGTTTTCTACTTTTTTTTTTACCCCTGGATAGCCTCCTATTGCGATTTATTTATTTATTTATTTTTATTTTTTTTTTGTTTTGTTTTGCTCACCAAAACATGTTCCCTTTACTCTGACTCATCAAAAGATCAGGGTCATTTTTCTCCACCTGTTTATTTTATATAAAGAGGGAGTCATGGCTTACTCCAGACATCATTTCCTTATAAAGAAGTGATGCATCTCATCTTGAAGTTAACTTCCTAACTCCCTTTGCCAGTGGTTGGCAGACACCCCAGCTGCAGGGTGAAGATGCTCAGGAAGACACGGTGGTGCTAGACAAAGAGGTGAAATCTGAGTGGACACTGGCCTGCCTCCCCACTTGCTCTCATCCCCCTGAATCCCTTCCACAGATGTTCTAGTGACAGACACTGAAGAGGTTCACAGGTGATAATGGCGTCCTTCCTTATTTTTGCAAGTTAAATGTACATAAAACTGCCAAACAGAACTTATAATTCTTGTGCAGAAAGCAGCGGTGGTGAGATGAGATAATAGGGTCTCCCTGTTAGGCTTTTGTTTTTGTCTAGACCAAAGAGAGAATAAAAAGAGAGGCTCATATTGATGGACACATTCAGATAATAAACAAGGACTTCCCAGGTGGAACTGGGATGGACATTGGTGACCACACAGAGCCTGTCCACCCCACCACACACAGACAGAACTGAAGGTCAGGGGATCTGAGGCATAATTCCAAAAACAAGTGATGTGATCTGCCAGAGGCCACAAGACCAGCTCCCGACCATGCCTCCATCCTGCAGGACACTGTTCACTTTCTGCCCGGGTGTGAGTCACTACCATCTGGTGCACTGTCCTGTCAACATGCCTGGGACTATGTCACATCCCATCCACAGGAGCTTGGTCTGTGAAATTTCTATTCTTTTTTACTATGCACATCATCTCCCATATGGTCTTCAGAACAGTAAAGGGAAATGAAAATTACCATCATTATGGCTATCAGAGATGGAAAACGAAACAGCCCACAGGGATGCATAATTCATGGAGAGATGTGAGGATTGCGGACAGTCCAGGTGGAGATGCACAATTCCCTGCCCACTGAAAAGTTGGAATCATCCATCAGAGTGAAGAACAAGCAGTGCTGAGTAGGAATGTACCTACGACCGTGCCTCTTCACAGACAGCCCTGTCACCTCCGTGCTCTCCAGAACTCCCCCTGAAAACAAGCAACTTCAGGATGTCAGGGGACCGCTGGTGCTGGAATTGCTGAGTTGTGTCTTAGAAGAGTCACCTCTGGACAAGGTGTCATTCAAAAGGATGAGCCTGTGATAAACTCACCTGTATCCAAAGATCAGACTCAGGGGCTAGAGAATCAAGTTGCAGGAACCGCCACTTTTAGCCCTTAACTCAGACTTTGAACTTCATGAGCCTTACTTCATGGGTAGTGAGAGTGCAGATGAAAATCCTTGCACATGAGCAATAAATCCATCTTTGCTTATTTGTTTAGATTTTTAGTTTGGGGGATTTTTAAAAGTTTACAAGGAGTTTTACATACTTGAGTTCACTGTTTTCTTATAGCAACTCTGGAAATGATCACTAGTTTTATTGTCATATTCATTTTACAAAGGACAGACCTGATGCTTAGAAAGGTTGAAATACTTGCCAAATGACAGCACCACCCAGCTCATGGCTGCTGGAGTTTCTGATCCCTATTACCTCATTCCGGGTCCTAAGTGCCATATTTGGAAACAGATGGTTTGGCTACACACAAACCCACTTTACCTCAATTGCTTCTACATGTTCCTTCTCACCGCCCCTGAAAACTTCACTTTTTGACTGGTTTGTGTCCTGGTGGCCAGTGGCCATAGTGGTTCAGTGAGGTTTTCCCCATCACAAATTCAAGGCTCTGGGACTGCTGCTCCTCAACACATGGGCCAATGGGCCATATACACACATGTCTAACCTCATCACTTCAGCAGTGGTTTTTTGCTCAAATGTCACTTCTCATTAGAACCTTCCCTGGATACTAAAAAGACTGTCTTAATCTCCCCAACATCTCTATTATCTTACTTGCTTGGGGGTTTCCCTCTCTATCTCAGTAGTATTGATTTGCTTGACTCCCTTCTTCTAAGCACCAGGAGGGCAGAGATCTGTGCCTGTTTTGTTCACAGCTGTATCTTAAGCACCTAGCAAAGTACCCGGCACATGGTAGGACACAATGCACATTTGCTGAATAAATGGAACCAAATTATGCTATGTGCATATATGAATATATCACAATCCATTCAAATTTTAAACATAACTATAGTGTAACAATTAAAAATAAATAAATAAATAGAAGGAAGACTGATAGATCAGCAGGAGGGAGGAGGGGAAGGAAAGAGGAAATACTGGTGATTGAATTGGTGTGATGCGATGCAAACTATGTTATATGCTTTGATGAATATGTCAAAATGAACCCCACTATATGACAACCGTAATTCACTAATAAAAAAAAGAATTCACCTGTTGTCTTAGCCAACATGAACAATAACCAAAGTGGCAAAACCCTTGGAATTGGTGCAAAATACACGGGTGGCCAAAGGATATGTGTTCACTGGGGTTTAGCATTGCTCATAAATATGCTGCATTCAGTCCTCTTGCTTGACATGGGTCTGCTCCTATCCTACCCTGAAATGTCTAGTATGTTCTCTAGAACATATATCCTCACCATTCACCCAGTTGAGACCACTGGGTTTGGAGGGGTTGGTAAGAATGATGACTTGGCCAGGTTCAAGGCTGCCTTACTTAGGGTGGCTCTAGAGCAGCTAATGAACAGAACCAATGCTAAATCACAGCAAGGAAATATCTATTAGGGGCACCTGGGTGTTCTCAGAGGATAGAGACATGCTTTGTCTGCACCAGAAGACTGTGGAAGTGTGGGCCTGCTGCCTTTGATACCTCCATGCAAGAGCTCTCAACAGCATGGAAGGAAATAACCCCAATGAGTCACATAGGCCAAGCTGATATCTGGGTTAAGAGCCATGAAGATCTTGCAGGGCCAGAGCTGAAACCATCTTCCTTGACCTGACCATTGAGTTGGGACCTAGGTGTTCACTTGTATCCACTTAGAGGTTCTCCATGACAGCCTGGCTGCACAGAATTCTCTGTACTACACTCCAACAAATATCTTACCTGCATCAGGATTACATGATATTTTGAAGTCCACTGATCACTGCTTTACTTGAAACTGAATCACATTAAAAACCACAGATACTGCTGAGTGTGGTGGCATATGCCTGTAATTCCAGCAACTCTGGAGGCTGAGGCAGGAGGATTGCATGTTCAAGGACAGTCTCAGCAACTTAGCAAGACCCTGTCTCAAAATAAAATAAAAATAAAAATGGCTGGAGGTGTAGCCCAGTGGTAGAGCTACCCTGGCTGGGTTTAATTGACCCTCAGTTCTATAAAAACCAAAAGCAAAAAAAACCCCACATTAACACAGAATCCTGGGAAGCCAGTATTATAGTATCTGAAAATAACAGCCTTAAAATTCAGTAATCATCTTAGACATAAGTTTTTAGTTTCTTCTAGTATGTAGTAATTTTCTTGTAGATAGAATCTATATCACATGCTGATGAGATAAAAGCAAAAGTAGACCAACAAAACATCTCAGTCTCAAAACCGAAGCCACCTCCTTTAAAAAGTATACCTGGTCCTACACGGAGTGGTGGATACCTGTAATTCTAGTGGCTCGGGAGCCTGAGGCAGGAGGATCCCAAGTTCAAGGTCAGTCTCAGCAACTTAGTTAGGCCCTAAGCAACTTAGTCAGATCCTGTTTCAAATTTTAAAAAAAATAATAAAGAGGGCTGGGGATGTAGCACAGTGGCAAAGCACCCCTGGGTTCAATTCCCAGTATCAAACAAACAAACAAACAAAAAACAAACAAACAAACAAAAAACCTGTTTCTGCCAAATGCAGTCGTGGTCAGGTGTATAATGGGGGAAGGAATTAAGAGGAGCTCCAGGGTTTTCTCAAAAGAATTGAGGATGTAGGGATCCCTAGAAAAATCTTTTGATGAGTCAGAGTGAAGGAACATGTTTTGGTGAGGCAAAATGAAACAAAACAAAAATAAATAAATCACAAAAGGAGGCCAGCCAGGGGTAAAGGAAAGTAGAAAACAGCTATGGCCTCCACAGAGATACCTAGGAAGAAAGAGCATTTGCAGGGTGGCTGCTACTGAGTACCCTGGAAGCACTGATGAACCTTAGGGAGGTTTGGGCAGTGATTCCCACTGTTGGCTGAAGTTGGGAATCATCTAAGCTGCTTTTTAAAAAACGTCCCCTATGCCCACTTCAGAACCCTGAGGACATTGTTGGTCAGGCCTGGACTGAGCCCTACCATGTAGATGGGCCCCAAACCAGCAAGAGCAGCATCTAGACAGCTTTTTACAAAGCAGTCATCATTTTATCAAGATGGAGCTTGAATCTATGGGTGAACATCAGGACCCCTGTGTCCTGACTCAGTTCAGAGTCAAAGGAAACTGGAAGGGGAGATTCACTGGATCATGTTCTCCCTTCAGACATGCTTGTCCTGCAATGTCCTATAAACTAGCAAGAAGTCTTTAAAAACAAAATCCACATGGGGAATGCCTTCTGAAAGTCCCCAGTGCCATCCTCTGATAGTTTCCATCTTCATTCTCACTGTCCTGGCACTAAGATCCCAAAGATCTTTGAAAACAGGTGCTCCTGGACTTATAATACAGTCCTAATAAAACACATCATAGGGAGAAAACATCCTAAGTTGAAAATATGTTCAATATCCTCCTAAATTCATCAATGATTAAAAAAATTATAAGTCATCCAAAATCGGGGACTAACTGTGCTGTAATTGGTTTCTGAAGGATTTTATCTACTGTTAAACTACACAAGAATCCTGTGTTGGGATTTCTGCTCTTGGTCAGAGTTTCTTGGTCAAGGCACCCTTGTTTTGAGGCTAGATACTTTCAGGCAATCATGGTGACACTTACAAGATCAGCAATAGCAGCTGCAGGAGCAGCACCCACATATTGGGGCATCCTGATGATGATTCCTTTACTAATCTTTTTTCCCATTGGGCCTGTTTTCTCTGCAGAGTGACTACTCAAGTGACACAGAGAGTGAGGACAACTTTCTTATGATGCCCCCGCGGGACCATCTGGGGCTCAGCGTCTTCTCTATGCTCTGTTGCTTCTGGCCTTTGGGCATCGCCGCCTTCTACTTGTCCCATGAGGTAAGGTATCTGTCAATCATTTGAACCCAGTGCATGGTGGCCTTAATGTAGGCACACCCAGGCCCAGAGAAGAGCCAAGGAAACCTGTTCACTACAACAAGAGGGTCAGCATTTGAACAACTGGAGGGCAAGCCCAGAAAAGTCAAGGAAGCTCAGGGGGGCTAAGCACAATCCTTCAGGCTGCCTCACCTCTCAGCATGATATGCCTCTGTCCTTGCAGAGATGGGACTGCCTTCCTGAGGAAGCCTGCATGGCAGAAGCACATGTCTCCTCAGCAGAAAGCAGATGGCCTTTGGGAACTTGACTTTCACTTAGGCCCTGAGTTCACAAAGGCAGAGTCAATCCCAGGACTAGGAAGCACAATGCCCAGATAAGTACACTATAAAGAACATGGAACAGAGTAAGAAAGGATAAAATGAGAGTTTTGTTTTCCTTGTTAAAGCCTCATTTGTATAAAGCAGATTCTGATTCCACTGTAGGTCATGTGTACCCATCCCAGCAAATGCTGTGCCAGTGGAAATGGTACATGTCAGCATGCACTTGTGCCCTTCCTCCCTCCAAGGGAGACTTGTGAAGGTACCAGTTCCCAGACCTTTTTCATTATGCAACATTCTTCTAGTTGTCCGCACATGAAACCCAGATTTTGAAAGACTTCTCCAGCAGAAGAAGAGTGTTCATTCTGAAGCCATCTTTATTCATACAAGAACAACTTTTAGATTATCAATTAAAGTGTGAAGTGTCACCAGGACCCACTATCATTACCCCAACCAAAACTGGTCAGAAGGCAGCATCACTGCCAGCACAAGGAGGATGTGGGCCCAGTGCTCACGGGGTATTCTCGGGGCAGGTGGAAAATTCCTGGAAGCACTTGGGGATCCCCCTGTACCTCCTATAGTTCTGGGAATAAAGCTGCAAATCACCGATTCTGGCAGGTCTTTGCTCAAATATTTCTTTCTCTTGGCTTGAAAATGCTTCCCTGGCTGAGTCAAGCAGTTGCTTCTTGCTAATGTCAGTATTGATGGAATTTGTTTGGTGAGCAAAGAAACCTTATGTGGTCTTCTTTTTCCCACCTGCATGCCTGGAGCGGTGACATTCCTAAGAATCAGGGGATTACCACAGATGGTCTATGGTCCTCCTGAGGGCAAGTGCCTCTTAGGGACATGAGGGATAGAGAATTGCTTCCAGCCTGGGGTCCCTGCTCTATGCAGCTCTGTGGTCCGTGTTCTAGAGGACAATAGTGGGGAGATGGAGAATCCTGTGCTGCTGGCCCTTCTTTGGCCTGAAGGATCTCTCTAGGTCTCTTTTCTGTGAACTTGTCCCATGAATGTCACAGAAACCCCCCTCCATCAGCACAAGCACAGACATGGTGGAAAGTCAGTCTCCTGAGCCTTGAAGAGCCCAGACAAGGTGGGTGGAGGTAGGCCCAGGTGACCTTGAACTCTGAGATGAGGCTGCAGTACTGCATCCACAGTGGATTGGGGCATACAGGAGTCTGGAAAAAAACAGTGGGTAGATGGATGGACACCCACAGTGACAGAGCCTGTCCCTGCTGTGTAAGCTGTCAGCAAAGCCTGGGTTAGGCAAATAAGCAATAGCAGTCTCACCACAAACAGGGAGATAAGGACAATGAAGTGAAGAAAGCTGACTACTGACTGCATGACTACTGACTGCATGGGCATTGTGGACTTTACCCATGAGCAGAACTCTATCCACATCCTCTCTCCTGCACCCCATCCCTGCATCAGCCCTGAGTGTGAAAAGATGGGATATACCCACTTTCCTGATGGAACACCTACCTTCCAGCTGCTAGGACAAGCCCTCTCCACCCCTACCAGAAGGAATATCTTCCATGTGGGAGCTCTGTTTTGATTGCCAAATTTTGAAATCATATTGACATTTTTATCTTGGATTTTACTAGGAGAGGTGTTAACTATTCCCAGAGATGGGAGAAGTCCCTATAGATCAGCCAGAAGGGTGCTAAGTAGTTGTGAGCCCTGAACAAGTGTCAAGGACCACAGGGAGAGGCTGCCTATGCATCCACAGGAGAGATTAGATCTTTGACAAAAGCAACACACTAAGGACCCCATATCACATGAGGTCTGTACTACTCCCTATGTTCAGGGTTGAAATTCACTGCTCTGAAGCAGAGCAAGCTGTGGACAGCATCTTTGTCCAAAAGGTTGTACTTATACTACAAATCAAGACTACAGTTGCAGAGATTGGTGTTTTGATTCTATTTCTCAGAAAGTCATTTTATTCTTAACAAGATAAGAGCTTCTTAGACTTCCAGTAGTCAAGGGAATTTTAATTATTTGTTTAGCAGCAAATATGAAGTGCAGTTGCTGTACACAGTTTTGATGACATTTTTTGGAGGGGAACCTCAAGTATTTTTGCAGAGATTAGGGGTTGCTTGCAATTGTTAGAGGATGGAATGGTAATCTCGGGGCCCAGAACTCTCCAGCCTTCATTTTCCAGGTTGCTTGGAGAATGGATTCTCTTCAGTGAAACTGCCATGAATGCAGAGGTACCAGCATTTCCATAAAGAAATCTCTACCTTTGAGTTCCCTTCCCAGGGGCTATGTCCAGGTGCCTTCCAATTGGGAGCTCCAATGCTGAGGATCCTGCTCTTTACAGTCTGAAGCTGTGTTGTGCTGGACATTGCTATCATTCCAGGCAGCCACTGGCCCCTGCACACAGAGCCTTAGCCTGGCCGTGAGACTGCTGTGTATTCCATTTATCCCTCTGCAGCCCAAACTGCAGACACAAAATCTCCAGCAGGCCATTGAGGGGAGCAGGCAGCTGCCAAGGGCAGGGTGTGTGGCACGAAATAGAACAGATACACTCTGAGAATCATTGCATTAAATTACATCAATGCTTGCCGAGGTAAGGCCAGCTGAGAGCTCTAAACCCAGGAACTGGAGGGAGAAGAAGCCCCCTGCAGCACTGAGTTGTAGGATCTGGAGGGGGAGCAACGGCAAAGGGAAGCACATGCTCCAAAGCCAGAACTCCCTGAGGCCATGGTGCTGATTGCAGGAAATCTTTGACATCCAAGTGTGATTTTTTGGTTGTTTTTTTCCCCACTTTTATCACAGATTTTATCTCAGCATACTCACTGTCAATTACAGCTATGTCTGCTTATTGTCAAAATAGCTATTCAGTGAAATCAAAGAACCATGCAAGGCCATTCCGGGAAAACATAACAAAATAACAAATCATGGTGGTTTGATTAAATCGGTCAGTGGTGAAAAGAATTAATGGCGTCCCTGGGCTTATTCATCTGGGATATTTTTTATTCTGCCCTCTTCTATCCAGGTCCTGGTCAACAGGCAATTCCATCATGTCTCTATTTCCTGATCCATAACATGGTGTTGAAATAATTCCCACAGCCTAGAATTGGCTGAGAGTTGAAGAAATGAAAGTTCCCAAGAGGCATAGGGGAAGGAGCTTGTTCTAAAAATGTGACAGTATCCTACTGGAAACTGGACTGTCCACACCCTATGGATCCATAGGCAAATAGATGACTGGAAGGAGACAGATTTCTGGAATTCTAAAAAGGTGTTAATAAAGTGGAAGTGACAATAGTAATTGAAGTAACTTAGGGGGATAATCTTACTGAGCACTATATGCCAGATATGGTCTTAAGGAGGGTGCACTCTTGCTTTTGGGGTATACTCCTAGGCCTGCAGCTCCTAGTCCTGTGTACTCCTCATCACCTGCAAACTTGTTATCTCCTCAGACCAACTCTAGCAATCCGCGAAGCAGGGCCCAGGAATCTGCATTTTAACAGACCCTCCAGCTGATTACAGTGTTGCTCAAGATTGGGTAATGCTCTCATACCCCCACAACCTTATGAGAGATGTGTCACACGGGCGCTTGCACCTGGAGTTGCAGGCATTGCAGTCGTATCAGCCAGGTAAATGCTGAAATAAGAGCTCAGTGAGGTACAGTGACTTGCATAAGGTATGGTTAGCAATAACCTGGGGCTTCTGGGACAGTCAGGAGGCAGTTGGTTCAGCCCTGAGAAATGACAAAGGACTCGGTAGGGATGCCAGGCAGGGGGACAATGAAAAGAGGATGTTGCCTACAATTTTATTTCTCCCCAACAGTGTTCATTGCTTGATCCAGCTCCTGATGTAAGCAAGTTCTGTTAGCCAGTTTACAGAGAGGAAGGTGTGGACGTACACAGTTTGAGTGGTGTGAATCCATTTAGGAATTGATGTTTCTGAAATGCTCAGAGAGAAAACAAATCCCACAGTTTTCTGGGTGACTGCTGTAAGCTAGTTAATACCTACACTCTATCTTGTTTAATCTCTGCAATGAGTCTGAAATGTGAAAAAAAATATCTCTATTTAAATGAAAAAAAAAGTTTCAACAATTAAATAACTTGTGGAAAAAAGAGGTATCAACTGTAGGTAAACAAAGCAAATATGAATATTTCTAACCTTTGAAACCAAATTTTCTGCAATATAACTTTCACTTTTACTGTTTGCAAATAATGATAGAACCACAGTACTTGTTCCTAAATCCAGTGTCCCCAAGCCCTATTTGGCAAGTGTGGCAGCAGAGGAAGGGTAGCCCTGTAGAAATATGACTGGGTGTTTGCCCTCAATCCCATGGAACAGTGGAAGCCAGAGATGGAAGCTGGACACCCTCTGCACAGGAGAACTCAGGTCTGGAACTAGCACTGACGGAACATGTGCTGAGCCTGCCTGCAGAGTCTTCTGCACTCTGCATTTATTATGTCTTGATTTAATTTCATTTCATAAAATGTTTCTTTCTTTTACTAACTGCAACATTATAACAATAATTAAATGAGAAAAGGGTATTCAGAACCAGATTATGAATTTTATGAATAGCATCAGCAAAGGGAATTGGGCAAATGAGGGGGAAAAGGTGAATCTCTTTATGGTACTGAAATTTAGATGAATGAGATTCCAGCAGAACTGTAACCATGTGTTTTGAAATCCCTTCGTGCAACCTGAATTTACTGAACACTTATGATGTGTGAGACCCTGCTCTGAGTGCCTGGGATGCAGCAGTGGACAAAACAGGCAAAACTCCCCCTTTGCAGAACTCACATAGTGAAGATGGGCAGCAATAAATGAAAGTACAATTATAGACATTTCAACAGTTTCAAGGAGGAAGATAATGTTAGAAATAGATGTGGAGAACAAAATATTAAGTGGATGGTAATGGAAGGACCTGTTGAGACCATATTTCACAATAAATCCACAGACCTGATCCATAAGGACCTCCTGAGAAAGTCTTCCTGGCAGAGAGAAAATCAGTGCAAAGGCCCCAAGACATGAACAAGCCTGCTGCATATGAGGAACTACATAGAAGCAGGCTTCGTTCACTGAAGCAGAGTGACCATTAGTTTGGAATAAGAAATGAGGAGAGAGAGGGAACAAGGTAGAGTCAGGTGGAGTTAGACCCCAGGACCCTTGATCTGTGTCAATGAGCTGTACTTTCAATTTGGGATAAGAAGCCATTTAGGTGTTTGGGCAGAAGAGAAGCACCATCTGGCTACACTCTCTCAGGGGAGCAGGTGGAGGTTCAAAGAAGCAGCAGAGATTCCATGCTGGAGATTTGCCATAATCCAGGAGAGAGATGGTGGGAGTCTGGACCATGGTTACTCCCAGGAATTTAATGTCTCTTGAAGTAATTGCCTCTGGTTTTGGGCCATGGTGTGAGAAAGGTAAAGGGGGAAGGATCCATGGGAAGGTGGGGTTTTCAGCAGCAGGAAATGTGTTGGAGCTCAGCTCAGAATTTATCAAGACTATATGCCTGTTGGCATTCAGTGGCAGTGTGTAGTAGTGGCTGGGTGTGTACATTTGGGGCTCAAGGGAGGCATGGAGCAGGTTGGATGTGCACGTCTGAAGTTCAAGGGAAAAGTCTGAGTTGAGTACATGAATGTAGGAAGAGCTAAGAAAACGACCAGAAGCAGCAGTGAGAAGGATGGTAGGATCACTAAGGACCTGCCTCTGGAGTGCAGGAAGGGACAATGCCATGGAGTAGGCTCCAGAGAAAGCTGAGATGGCAGGCACCCTGGGGGGTGGGGCAACAGAGATGACCTGTGGGTGCTGGGAATATCTCAGTTCTTGATCCTGCACATCTTGCTCCCTGCACATTTGTGGAAACTCGTGGAGCTTTACACCTATGGTTGTGCACTTTTTGGTGTAAGTGTGCTATACTTTGATTAGAAGGCTTTAAAAACATGGAAAGAAAGCAATTTGAGTTTGGTACACTGAGTTATTTCTTTTGAAGAGTTTTATTGTGAATAGAGAGATCATGGCAAGAACTGGGTTTTTAAGTGAGAGAAATTATAGCACATTTGTAGGGTATGAAAATTATCCAAGAGAGGGAAACATTGATCCTGCGGGACAGGGGTGGGTGGAAAAGGATTCCTGGAGAGATGTTGTGGAGCAGGGAGCAGGAGTAAGCAGTGCAACTGGCATCTTCTCTAGAGTGCCTCAGTTCATCCAAAGTCACGGGAAAGGAAGGAGCTATAGGGTAGATGTGCCTGGGAACAGAGGAACAGCAGAGCCCTTCTCCAGAGTCTCTGACTCCTAAGCAAGAAGGTTGCTTGGGTGAGGGAGACTTTGAGAGGAAAAGAGGAGCTGGGCTGGGAACTGGGGCCAAGGAGGGTGCAGGAGGATTGGGATAGAGCTGGGGCACATGGTGGAAGCAGCAAGGCCTGTGCTGTCTGCAGGTTCCACACTTTCTCCAGCTTCATTCTTAGGAGCACCTGCAACTGCAGTGGTCATGTAGGCAGAGGGGGATTCACCAGGGCTGCTCATTTCCTCAAAGACCACAGAGCAAGAGAAACAAGAACTGTCTGGCATAGCAAACGAGTGACTTTATGTGATCTCCTTGGAGTCAGAAGTAGGAAGGGTAGAGATAATGTGAGGGCAGCTGGGGAGAGGGCAGTGAAGAGCTTCCATGTGGTCTCACTCCCTTCTCCTTCCTCTTTTTAAAAATGATAATAATTGCATTTATTTTCTTACCTTTGATCGGTGCACCATAATTATACATAATATTGAAATTCATTATGCAGCAATTGTACATGCACATAATTTGACCAATCTCATTCCCCAGCACCTTCTCTTTCCCTCTCCACTCCACTTGTTCTGCCCTAAGGATTACCCTTCTATTATTATTATCATTACTATTATTATTGTTTCAGTTAGTGCATATAATTATACATAAGTGAGAGTCATTGTGGTATATTCATATATGGATGTAGAATAATTTGGTGGTTTTTTTTTTCCCCCATGTCCCCTACTCATCCCTACTTCCTCTACTCTCCTGGTCTTATTTCTGTTTTCATGGGATCCCTTTTTTATTCCTTCCCCAGTTTCCAGCTTCCACATATGAGAAAAAACACTCAAACCTTGACTTTCTGTGTCTTGTTCACTTCTTGAAATAGCAGAGCAGATCAGGAAAAGGCAAGAGAAGTCAAGCACCAGATCCCAGGATCCTGACCCCCAGCTTCATTGCCCACATCTGGATTAGGTTCAGTGATTACTATACTTTGTGACTGATTTCACCAAATAGTGTCAACTATTAGAAAAAATCATGGGTCTTGCTTTAGACATTACAAATCCCCCTAAGGGGAAGAACTATATAAGTGAAATTTTTTTTTCCTCATAGTCCCAGTGAAATAACAGCCCCTGACTGTAGCTCCCAGGGATGTGTGTGTCCTTCTCCATTTGACTCCATCAGAACTGGATCATATTAAATTACAGGAGAGAACCAAGCAATCCTGGATAATGATATATACTAAAGGCACTTATTATTTCTCCTGAATTTGTTGTTCTCCCTCAGTGTAGAAATGCAAACCAAGTGCATGTTGGCCCTCCTGCCTCTAAATGAGAGGCTCTGCAAATTCTGCAAAGGTGGAGGAAAACAATTATGGGATTTAGGTGTGAAAACCTGTCATTCAGGTATATGTTAGTAGAACACATGAGCTATCCTATCCTTGTTCCAAAGGGAGTTAAGAATTTATTTGCCTTCTTTATCTATCCTGAATATAAAGGCTAATTCTTTATGGTTGACTTGTAGGATTCTTATCAGTGTTTTTTAACCCATTTCCAGAAAACAACCCCAACTCTCCTGCATCTGCCTTCAAGATGTCGCTCAGAGAGTTGGGGTATGGTTCCTTGCAAGAGCACCAAATGATGCACCTTATTTGGATTTGACTTTCATCCTTACATTCTTGAGCTGCCGTGCAACCCATGAACTATTCACAGAGCCAAGGGCATTTGGATGATTTTCCTCATTTTCCAGTTTTTTCTTATGAAAAGAACAAACTGATTTGCCCTTGGGAAAAATGTGTAATTGGTCAGATAATTTGAAAACAGGGCACAGAAAATCGTTTGAGACTTCTGTTCATTGTTCAGACTTTGGATCTCCTGCAGGTGAAATAGCTCAGATACTTTATGTTTATTTACACATTTACTTTACCAAGAACTCCTTTGAAGGATGATCAAAAATGAAACCTCCTAATCCTTTTCTTACACCCCTGACACAATGTTTTACCTGCCTGAGATTTGTCCTTCTCACTCCACCTTCCCCTCCTCCTTTCTTTCCCCTTCTTCAGAATGGCTCAGTAGTCACTCCTGGACATGTGTATCTGAGTCCTCCATACACCCTCCAGCACCCTTTCAGATTGATTTAGTGGCCATTGACTGCACATCAGCCATGTTTCTGTGTTCATTGTTGTGAGGACTCAGGTCACTGGTCACACAGGTCCCTCCTTGCCCGGTGTTACAGCATGTGCAAAGTAGAAGGGATGCCCAGTCCTTATGACTGGGATTCAGAGAGCTCCAGAAGCCTTAGTAGTGCTAATGCAGTGAGGTGGGGGCTATACTGATAGCCAATGATCCTGTCCTCCATGAGGAGATCAAGGAAGAGATGTCTCCCTTTCTCCCTCCTTCCTTCCTTATCCCCAACCCATTAGCACATGCCCTCCTCCCTGGTCCTCTCCTAGCATGCATTTGGAGGAGGACTTCTGCAGCACCTACAGAAGAAAGATGATGGATATCTACCATGCATTTTTCTGCACCTTAAAGTGCAATTTGGGAGGGAAGAAATTGTAAGTGCAGAGATTCTAGGTTTATGTTCTGAAAAGGGCTGCATATGCTTTTCCTTGTTCCTATTCTAATATTTCAAGGCATAATTTGCTTCCCTGGGGGCTGCCTCATTCCATCTTATGTCTCTTTCTCAAAGAGCTACAGTTATTAAAGAGTGTAGCATTTCTTTCATTTTCTTCTTCCATTTTTGCCTTGTTCTAGAGGAGATGCTAAAGCTGGTGGGGGGGTGCACTTACCCTCGGAGTCACTGAGTGAATCCTAATTGGTGAGGGCTGGAGCTTAGGACCCTGCCTCTCCTTCAGATGCTGAAAGAACCCTAATGCTGTAGTAACATGATGAATAGGCTTAGTGTGGTTAGCCCTGGGCAGAAAGGTCTGCAAGTCCCCCCCCCCCACTCTACTAGGCTCCACCAAAAACAAAGCTGAAGCACAGTCGAGATCTTGCTAATGCTTTATTTGGAGATGCAATCCCAGGCTAACAAAAAATGGAAATGAGGCATGAAAAGAGGGAAATAAGAACAGGGTGGTGCCTTTTAACACATAGCTGCTGCTTCTCAGAAACAGCTGACTACTGTCTACTCAGAACCTTCTTTGGACAAATTCAACAGTGAAGGGGAGCTGGAGAGGGAATCAATAGTCCAGCTCCTATGCTCCACTGCCAAAGCCTTTTCCATGGGGAATTATCTGCCCTGCACTCCCAAGTTGCATCACCTGGCTCCTCTAGAGCTACTGTGGAGGCCAGAAGCCATGACCCAGAGCTTGGGGCTTGAATTGTAGTGGAGGGAAGAGCAGAGACCTCAGTGGTAGAGTGACATGACCTGCATGGAGACGGTCATGGAGGAGAGACCCAGGGTACAGCAAGAAGCCCTGAGCTTGAGAGACACAGAGGCACTGACCAAGAATTCAAACAATACCCAACCAACCACCCTGGATAGCCCCTTGACCCTGAAGAAGTTTCAAGGCCCCCATCTATAAATGTGGGTGAGTCCCCCTCCTCCAAGAACACAGCATAGAAACTTGTTATGATCCAGACTACAGCTTATACCAAAACCAGTTCTATGATATAGCGAGCTGACATCCATCCTTTGTTCAAAACACAACCTGTGTTAGCCAAATCAGAACCCACACTGGGGAGGGTAATTCTTACCAGTCTATGCTGTTTTGAACACAGTAACATAGGCATTAAACTTTCCCAGTCCTGGCTCCAAGGAAAGGATCCAGCACAGTTGAGAACTGTACTGCTGCAGACAGGCAATGTGTGGCATGGGGAAGGCCTCCCCATCAGGCGTCCACGAGACAAAAATGGTGGTCATAGTATTGCACTAAATAGGAAAGAGACCATATACAAATTCTTCATATGCACAACTGAACCAAATTCCCACAACACTCTGATAAAATTGGCACTAGTATTTTCAACATTTTACAGATGATAAATTTTACAGATTTGAATCTGAGTCTGTATCAATCAGGGCTTATGCTGAATAAGCCATCTTTCAGAATAAGGTTACAGCAGATTTCATTTCATCCTCATGGGACTGAGAGGCAGGTTCTCTTGTCAACTGTGGAAACCAATGCCCACCAAGATTGTTTCATTCATTCAGGATCACACAGCAAGTTCTCTGCATGACAGAACTGGATACTACAGGGGTGAAGTTGTAAGAAAACATATACTGGCAGAGATGCCCACTATGGATGCTTACATTTGGCTCCTAGTAAAATCTCATTCAAGTTCACATTTTCTTTTCAGTTTTAATACTGATTGGTTTGGGTTTATCACTTTTCCCATGATTCTTTCAACAAAGGGTTGATTTTGTGACTTCAAAATTTGCTATATGGTATCCATCTGATCATTTGTTAGAAAAATAAATCAGTGATTTGTCTTCATTTTTGTTAAACTCTCCAGGTATGGCATATATTATTGTACATTTCATATCTTTAGTATTTTACCACCAAAGATCCCTCACTCTTCATTTCATTCACATTACTTCACTTGCAAAAAATCATGCTGATTACAAATTACATCCTTTATTTTGTATCAGGTCTCTAAAGCAAAATTTCCAACCTTTTCATTGTTGAGTAGAATCTTTAGACATCTTATTTAAAATCATGACTGGATGTTGAATTTATCAAAAACTTTTTGTGCAAGTGAAAAAAATATATTTTCCTTTCATGAACTAATGTGGTAAAATGCATTGGGTGATTTGAAAAGGTTAAACCAGTCTTACAACTCATAGAATAAACCCTAATTGGTCTTAGCTTTCACATGTTGCAGAATTTATGTATTCCTATTTTGCTTGGGTTTTCTGCATCTATATTCAGGAGAGAGTTGTCCATATTATGGACCACAATAAATTTGTGGTAATTTATTTATTAAATTTTAGTATTAATGTTGTCCTACTTGTGAAGAATTCCCTTTCCTTCTATTCTCTGTAAGTTTATTTAAAATAAAAATTATTGATTTTTTTAAATCTTTGTTAGTACTCACTGATAGAACTGTCTGAGCCTGGGGCTTTATTCATAGGAATATTTTAAATTAATGATTTAATTTCTTTAATATTGGGAAGACTAATTGGATTTTTTATTGCTTCTTTGCATCAGTTTCAGCAAATTGTATTTTTCTAGGATCTTTGTCAGTTTCATCCAAATCATCAGTTGTGTTAATTTTTTCAAAGCATGATTTTATCCTGTTCTTTTATTCTTTTTTGGATGTGGATGAGTAGATGAACAGAGAAACAAATATCTCCAAAATAACAGTGTTGTTATTGTTTTATGTTGTCAGTACTTATTTGTATAAACTCACACCTTCCATTTGTTTTGATTCTAATTTCTACATGAATCTTTGACCTTTAACTTAAATAACCCTCTTTTACCTAAAAAGCAACCTTTAGAATTTCCCTTAGTATGATACACTAGGGTCAAAACTTCTGCTTTTTTCTCATGGGAAATGTCCTTTTGTCATTTTTAATCCTTGCAGGTATGTTCCTTGGGTATAGAATTCTGGTTGACAGTTTCTTCTTTGGTCTATCTCAACTTCTACCAAGCCATACTATTGAGTAATACTATAGTTTCTATCAATGCTAGGATTTCTGGTTTTGTTTTGTTTTCTTTTCTTTTTCAGATCTGCTATATTTTTTTCTGTGTTACTATTACCTATCAAGATTGTCAAGCTGTGTGGTTTTTTTTTTTTTCTTTCAAACTTAGTAAGAAAAATGTTTTATAATTTACACCTGACAATTACAGGATCCCCCAGAAGTCTGCTTTTTCTGGTTTCTCCTTATTTTTGTGATATATTTCTTTAGATATTCTTGATTGAATGCTGGCCATTGCTTTTGAAAAACTATTCATAGTAATAATTTAAAGATTTGAATGATGCCACCTGCCATCATCTCTTGCTTTGCATTTCCAGGGCCTAAGTCACAAAAAATACAGGATCACCTTAGTCCATGCTCAAGTTTTGAGTTGATGAAAAGTCAGGCTGTAATCCATGCGAGGACTGGTTTACTTCTGGTTCACTTTTTCTCTTGTTCATTTAACTCTTTGGTGTTCCCTCCTATGGCAGGGGTTAGCTTACCAAGATGTCCCTCTTTGGTGAGCTCCAAACCCTAACTTAGATCCCCACTTTCCCACAAAGTAACCAAAATCTCACCCACTTAATCCCTTTTTATGGATCAAAACACCTCCCCTTGTGCTTGACTCATTCTTCCAGCTTCTTGTCCTTTCCCTGGTCTTGGTCTGGTTATCCCTTTTCTTCTTATTTGTTGATGCTTATTAAAATATTCTTTAATATCTCTTCTGAGTTTTATTTGGGGGGGTGTTTTTTGTTTTGTTTTGTTTTGTTTTTGTTTTTGTTTTATTTTTAGCTTTCTTCTGCAGAAGGGTTACTAACCTGGCATCACCAGAAGTCTTGGTTGAGGGATTTAGATTTTCTGTGGCTTGAAATCCCATTCCTTCTGGTAATAATTGAAGCTTAATCCATCTTTACACTTCATGAGTGATGAAGTACAGTGTCACAGAGGCTGACAAAACATAATGTGACTCCCATTCAGAAGAAGAAACAACCCCTCCTTAAATAATGTAAAAAAAAAAAAAAAAAAACACTGAAGTCTGGCATGTTACAGGTACTCACTAAATGCTGGTTGTAGTTGTGTCAGATGCAGAGATCCACACACTCATGTTCTGCTTGGTCCTTCTTTACAGATAAGACATGTGACTTTCGAATGCTGTGGGGTCACTGTGTTTACATACTATCACTCACTGGAGTGGGGTTGAGAACTGTTCATCTCCCCACTCCCCAGTGGTAAACCTTTGACAGACATGATCATTGACTTGGGATTTCCCAAACATCTGGAGCAAAATGCTCTGGTTGTTTCGAGAAACTATCTCTAGCTATCTTCCTATTTCTCTCACCTAAAGAAACCAGAATTTTTACATTAACTTCTCTAAATATGATCACAGAGACAGACTTTAGAAATTTCTACAGTTTTTTTACGCTTACTACACAAACATCACATGAAAATGGGACCCCATGTACTTTACACCCAGGCAATGTTGTTCATAATCATCAAGTTTTTTGAGTGATGTTCTGTGTACCCCACCATCACCTTCTTATGTCCTCAAGTTCATTATTCTCAACTGTCCCCTAGATTTACAGTGAATTGAATCTCATCCAATGAATGCATCTGTTAGGCACTAGCAGATTCAGAATTAGCACAAGATCTAACTTTTCACTTGAGAGTCACAGCTCATCCAAGGGGACAGGCAGGTGGTTGGAGGTCATCTGGTTAAAGTCATGAAATCTGCTAGAGTCAGAGAGAAAAACCTGGGAAAGACATTCCAGCCCCAAGAGGTGCAAAAAGGCAGGAGTGATGGAACCACAGAGGAAGGAAAATGTTACAGAAGGACAGAGCAGTCGGAAGGATTTAGAGCACCTCAGCCTGTCCGGGTGAGTGACATGTAAATGAAGGTCACTGTGAAGGAAGTGCGGGGACTGCAGAAGCCTAGCCAGACACAGAATAGTATTGGCTTTATAGACAAATGGATTAAAAAACATTGCCAGAGGGACAGCCCCTATATATCAGATGGGTGTATTTTAACCTGTATTGGGAGAATGTGCAATGGCAGCTCAATATTCATCAAGTGATCTTCCCCACCCCTTTCTCCCGCCATCTCTTTCTCTGTCTCCATATGCGTATTTAACATGCTGATTGTAGCTTCTGAGATCTGTTTTGCAACTTCTGGATTTAAACAATTCCATATAAATATTAATGATCTGATGCTGCCAAAACAAATCAGATTTCTGATCTATTTTTCTTCCTGTGGAACCTATGTTGCAGCTAAGTCACTGATTTTAACTTGTCTGGGTGAATAAATGAACAAATACATCATGTCTGTTTTGGTTTCTGTAGCCTTTTGAATGGAATTTTTTTTCAGTTGTAGATGACACTTTGTCTCAATAATTAATGTCTTGATTTTGTGATTATTTGATTGAAGCAGAGAAGACATACATGTTGATTGTCCAAAGGCAGAGTCTGTGCTCAATTGAAATCTAGGGTTGAAAATCACAATGTATTAAGTTGTACATTCTTTCCCTGGGACATATCATTCATCTTTAAATGCATTCCCAATGTCTGAACATTTTTATTTAAATGATATAGCTGACACTATTCTATTAATTAGGGCATAGCCTGTCTCAAAAACCAGAGGTATTACATATTTCCTTCACATCTCTTTGAAGATTGAGAACTTTCACCTGGGTCCTGTGGCACCATAAAGGTGCAGCACCAGGAGTTCTTAGATTGCGGCCTTTGACTTTGGGCCTCTTATCCATGGCCATGTTTATGAATGCTGAGTGCAGCCTAGTCAGAACCTGGGATGCTCTTTCAGCCAGGAGTGCCTTGGTTGGTCAGAGTGGTACCAAAATGTTACCAAAGAAGGTAGCCCATGCCAAGCTCAGGTGGCCTCTAGCAGCATCAGAGGATAGGACTGTAATGGTGTGGTCAATGGATGCTTGTGCCTCCTGACATGGAGTGGTCAAGGGGACTGATACATCTTGCTGTAAGCAATAACTCATCTGTGGTGGTTTATTTCACTGAATTCTAATAGTTATGTATCAGATAATTAGACCAGAAGGACTTTTGTTGCAAAATCCCAATCTTAGGTTCTGTTGACCAATCAAGATTTTCTCGAATATGTAAATGTACCACATATAATGCAGAAAGTATCTAAATATTCGGCATTATTATCTTCTAAATAAGACCCTGAAAGAGTAAAGAGCCAACTCCCACCAAAGGATTCACTTTGGATAGAAGCACTTCACTAGGGGCTGAGATTTTAGGATGCCTCCTGCCGAAGCTTACAAACCCAGGAAAAGAGACATGTGCATATGGCAAGATAATTGGGAGCAGCCAGGTATGGTGGCTCATGATTATAATCCCAGTGACTAGGGAGGCTGAAGCAGGAAGATCGCAAGTTCAAGGCCAGCTTCAGTTACTTAGGCAAGCCCTAAGGAACTTTGTGAGATCCTTTCTCAAAATGAAAAATACTGGAGATGTAGCTCATTGGTAAAACTCCTCTGGGTTTAATTCCCAGTGCCAAAAATAAATAAATAAATGGGAGAATTGAGAGGAAAATACAGGAGCTTACTCTACTTAAGCCCACCTCATGAATGAGGCAGTATTTAAAAGGCAGAAACCACCGCATCTGGTGGTAAAGGAAAACTTTCATTCTGCATAAGGTGATAGGGATGTCTCAGATTGCCAGGTGACTATCTGGAAAGACAGAGCCGAGAAGTAATAAAGGTGGGGTGAATGTGGTATGAGTGACATTGATAATAAAAGCCCCACTTTTTCACCATCTCCTGTGTTATGGTTTAGATATGAGGTATCCCCCAAAAGTTTCTGTTAATACAGGAATATTCAGGGGCAAATTATTAGATTATGAGAGCAGAATACACATGGCAATACACAGGGCATGGGAAACTACAGACATATTCAAAGAGGTTGAAAGGCAGGGGAAGCTTTTGAAGGCAAAGATGAGGAGAGTTACATCAGATATTTTGAAACAATTATCTTTGGCCACACTGATAACAAGAATGACATCAGTCTGAGGTTGAACAGACAGCTGCTGGGCAGACATTCCATAGTTCTTTTTGTATAAGATGGTGGTGGCCTTTATACAAGTCTGTGCTTTGGGCAATCATGTATAAGAACCCCTCCTTCATAACCACCCGGTTTATTTATTGTTTGTTTGTTTGGATTGACATAAGTGATTTACATCTTTATTCTGAAAGCTTTCACACAGGTCAGCTCTTCTTGGTCACCAAAAAAACAGCAGGAGTTTCCTGGTTATCCTAGGGCGGTTGACAGTCACAGAAAACCCCAAGAACACAGCGGCAATACTTTGTGCTAGTTCATTCCTAGAATCCTAAACACACATAAAGAGTTGGAAATCATCATTCTTACCCACTTACTTACTGCAGTCTTTATTCTTAACCAGTTACCCATTCTTACTGAATTTCTGAGATAATGTTGAATGACTAGGGACTGGACCCTCTAAGTAATTATAATGCTTCACAGTCCTTTGGAAATGTCACACTGAGTTTAAAAACTGAAATGGATCAGCTAAGTGACAAATCTCCATTCCAGAGCTCACTGATTTGATGTAACTCTGTAGGATCACTGGGCCATGGGCAGCTTAGAAACATGTTTATGCATGTGGCATGGCTCACAAGGGGGCCAACCACTAATCAGCCAGACACGAGTCATGTCCGCAGCAGGGTCCTTGAATCATGCACACCACCCTCAAAAGGAACTCAGATTTATTCATTGCCTGATTGCTCTGGCCCTTCAGCTGGTTTTTAGGTAATTGGAAAGGTACCTCAAAAGTAACACTCACAGCAGGGCACTATTTATTATGCATGAATAGAGAATCATGAGAAAGGGAATCACCCAAAATCAGCTGATGAGCCTAAGGAAGGCAAAGCCCTTCAGGAAGACACCTGACCTTCTCCTTACTGGGCTAGGTTGTATATTTTCTTAGGTGCCTATAGGTGTCCTTTGCCAAAAAGCTGTGTGTTCACCAAAGAGGGGGAGTTGTGCCCACAGGATGAAATGAAGCCACTTCAAGCCACTGAGTCTTCAAGAGAAGGTTCCATCTTCCTTGAGAGTCCTTCTGTCTGGCTGAAATTACAGGAAATGGGTTGAACTGACATCTCTTCTGAGTCAGAGGGGCATGTTCTTTCCCAGGTGGACTCCCAGGCATGATTCCTGGAAGATTGTTGAAGTTGGTGATGCTCAGGGTAGTTTCTAGGTGTGTTTCCTTTATTCTTGTTGATTAAATGTTTGCCCACAAACCAGGCTCCAAACCTTGGTCCTTATCATCCCTATTCATCTCTCCAACCCCTCCATTCTAGGTCCTCATTCCTAACCTCTTTTTGGAACCATTAAATTACTGTTCCAACTCATATCCTTGTTTCCAGCACCCGCTTCCCTTTTTACTATGTCTCCTAAAGTCCCCAAGTTAGTATTCCTGAGACAGATAGGCTCCCACCAGACTACAGGACATAGACATTAACAGCTCTTACTGGTCTTCAGAGCACACTCCAGCCAGGCACTTTTGTCAGAGCCCAGGGGCCCTTTCCCTTGGATTCCACTTAACACTCTGCTTCTGGAAGCCCCTCCTCCCTATGGCCTATGCACCTGCTTCTGGGTCCAGGAGTGACCACATTCCCCAACTGAATTGCCTGCCATTGGTGCTCTAATCTACTCTTACCTCTTACCAGCACCATGCTTTGGCCCTCTGCCACATTTCCATAAGTCCCTTCCTACCCCTGCTGCAGGTCATTCTATCTGCAAGTTTCCATTTTACCTACAGGAACCTGTGCTGGTGTTCCCCAGCCCCTTCCTGTAAGATTCAGACTGAGTCAGATTTCCATTACTGCAATAAAATACCTGAGATAATCAACTCAAAAAAAAGAAAGGTTAATCAGGGCTTATAGTTTTGGAGATTTCAGTCAGGTTTAATTGACCCCATTGCTTTTGGACCTGTGGAGAGGCAGCACATCATGGTGGGAGCACATGATGAAACCATTTATTTCATGATTAGGACAAGAAAGAGAGAGGAAAAGAGAAGACTAGGATCCCACTATTTGCTTCCAGGGCAACAACTCCAATGACCTGAAGACCTCCCACTAGGCTCTACCTCTTAAAGACTCTACTGCCTCCCAATACTGCCAGGAGTTGGGGACAAAGCCCATAGCATATTTCCCAGACCCTCAACCCTCATGCAAAATAACACCCTGCAAGGGAAATATTTTGCTCCTTTGTTCTGTTTCCTCCTATGGCACCAATCTCACAGATGTGTGGGGAGCATCTCTCTGCTCAGGAATCACAGGGATTTAAGCCAGACCCATCTTCTTATTAGGGTCAGACTTGATCCCTAAGGATGGGAAAACCCTGTAATTCAGATGTTCTCAAATAAAGTATGGGAACATACAAAGCCTACACTGCAGTCTTTTAATTGCACATCTTAATGAGAATGTTCTTGCTTTATCCCATTCCATTGCATAACTGTGACATAACCACTTAATGGCAACAGCAAGAAAAGTATTTCCCCAGTGAATGTGGCATTAATTTATCTAACAAATCCTGGAACTCCTACTTGGTTAAAAGCAGACAATTCAACCCGCCTCCAATTTTGCATAAAAACCTTCCTTGGGAAAGGCCAGGTTTTTTTTTTCCTAAAAACTTATTATTATTTCTCATAACCACTTTAGGATCATGGAGACCAAAAAACATGAGTCTATATATTATACCAGAGTGCTCCTTTCTCCAAATACTTCCTCTCTTTTTCCTTAAAGGGTGACAGTCTAACCCTAACTGAAGGGAAAAGGTAGTGTCTTTAATTTCCAGTCAGGGTTTAACTCTGATGCCAGGACAGAAACTGTGTATCCAGCTGGGAATACTGTCATGGCCCCTGCCAACATACACATCCAGGTATCTTGTCCTAAAGCAGAAGAAGCAAGAAACATGTGCACATTATTCATGGCATGTACGTCTTCAGACATAGAACTGACAAAGTGCTTTGGCAGCAAGGCTTAAAACTGATCACGGCACAACCTTTCATTAACCTATGGGAGGATTAGTTTTATTTCTCAGTAACTTAACAGAATTCAAAGCTGGTGGGGGGAAGCTTAAAACAGAGTCAACCTTAGATATGTTTCTAAATATATCTTAACTCAGAAATTATTCAACTCCAACATAGAATTATAATAGTTCTTCATTAGCAAAAGTATGTAGGGTCTGAGAAGGCTGCCTGATCTAGACAAACTGATGCCCCATTCAGAGACAAAGACACATCATCCAGAGGGTATCCACCCTGGAAATCGGACACATCCCTAAGCATCCACCTTAGCCACACACACACCCATCTCCTGAGCACTTACAGGCATTATTAGGTCCTGTAGTAAGCACTTCACAAACTGCATTGCACATGTTCCTTCACAACTCCAAGATGATGGGGAGGACTGCTTTACAAAAAAGGAACAGTCTCAGGGAGGTGAGGGCAAGATGTAAAGCTGGGCAGGGGACCTGACTCCAAAGCAGGCATTCTCCACTCTTTGCCAGACTGCCTCCCTGCAAAGCCAACTGGAAGATGCCATGTGTTACTGTTACTCAGGTAAAGGATCTGAGTGCTTGAGACTGGGATTTTAGCTGTGAGATCCTGGGCAAACTACTCAGAACTTCCTGAGCCTCCAAGATATGAAGGCAAGATGTGAGAAAGTTGATGTTGCCATGTGCCACAAAGCTTCTGTGTGTGCTGAATGAGAGAAAGGCGACATACTGTGCAAATGTGAAGGACTGTGCCATCTTGCACCTGCACAACTCTGCTTGTCCTTGTCTGTCTTCCTCTAGAGACTCATATACCCCAGGCCAAGGATGATCTCCTTGCTGGTCCAGTGGTCAGTTTCTTGTGAAAGAGGCCTGCTCAAGGCCCCCAGGTGGTAAACCTGACTCAGTGGTGACTTGCCCGGCATCTAGTCTGTACCCGTGCCTCCCATGTGCCCCACCATGCAGCTCCCAAAGCCACCCTCCCTGCTCTATCTGGGATCCTCCACTTACGGGATTCCCTTCACACCCACCCTTTTGAACCAGAAACACCTACTCTGACCCCACAGAGCCTTGGGAGTTAGTCCCAGAGCCCCTCTAGAGACTAACAATCCTTTCCCCTTCTGTATGCCTTGCAGCCCACCAGACAGTCAGTTCTTCTAGTTTAAATCATGTCCACTCCAAAGGACAAGGATGTAAAGGAAGATAAATAGATTTGGAGTTTGGAGTGGGTGGGAATACAGGGTTTGGATGGAGAGGCTGCTGCACTTCCTCCCAGGTACTGGAGGGAGAGCTGCTTACAAGTGGGAATGGAAGTTTATAAAGAACACCTGATCGTCAATGAGGGTGTGCATCATGTGAAACATTAATATGCATTGCTGAACTTTTGGGTATTTTTTAATTTGTGGCTTGGATAAAGGAATATAATAAATATACCTTTTTTGTCTGATTGATTGATAATTGGTTGGTGTAAAGTATAGCACCAGCAACCCAGAATGGGAGGGAACCAGCTTGTAAGAACTCTATTCCCCAAACCTGCATCTCTTGGTTGAAAAAAGACAATCTGAGGGAAACTGATTTAATGTTCCTAATTTAAGATTCTAGGATGATCAAGGCAGTATGTTCAGTTAGATATTTGAAACTGTAACTAGTACAATGTAATCAGGAAAAAGAGAAGAAAGCAAGGAGTCACATGAGAGAAATGAGTGAACTCTCAACTGGTGGACTTTTGAGAACTTATCAGAATATAAATATGATTAAAATATTCAACACTGGTAAGTCTTGCTTTATCTATTTAAATGCTCAGAATATATTGAATATGTATGAATTAATGTAATTGGCAATTTGAGAAATGAAGTGAACCGAGTTAAATAATACCTAGTAGTTTGGACCAGGTGTTGGGAAAAGGTCTAAGAAATCTGAATTGCCAAATATTTTATGTTTACTTGCAAGCACTTGTATCACTTTTCAATTATCTAGTTTATATTTCAAGTTCTTTAAGTGTACTACTTTAATAAATGACAACTAAGAGTTGAAATTAATAACTGATTTACATGTGTTTATTAAAATTATTAAAGACCTGAAGTAAGTTAGACAATTTCCTTGCTAATGTTTGAACTCCTGTGTCCACACAGCTTTTCTCCATTGGCCTTAGCCTGCAGGTCCTGTGTGGTACATTTTCAAAGCCTCTGCTACCCTAAAACCTGTCTGAAATGAGCCCAGGAGCGGCCCTCCTCCAGTGTTGCAGAAGGAGATTTCTGGGAGTCAGAGGTGCCACCTGAAATCCCAAAGTCAGTGATAGGTGAGATATGGATCCATCCCAGGTCTTCAAACCACAGATTCAGCCTTCTCCCCATTCCTCTCTGTTGTTTCTACTGCTCTTCAAGCATTCTGGCTGATAGAAAGACCACCCTATGGGGACAGTGGGACTTTGTGGGAGTATGAGGATCCCGTGTTACACCCACTCTGTCCTCCCTACAGACTTTGGTCTGAACTGTCTTCCTTCTCTGTCCAGATCCAAGTCCAAGTTCTGTCCAGACAGCCTATCTCATAAGAACATTTGCAGAGGAAGCTCAGGTCCTCAGTTTACCCCATGCTGCTGACTCTGAAATGGGTTCTCAGCAGAGTCAACACTGTCTCCCTCCTTCACCTCCTTCCCCAGAGTCCTAAACATCCTTCCTCAGCTCAGAGAATATGAGGTTCCTCCTCCCAACTCCTTCCTTCTCTAGAGAAAGGTCCTTGGACCCATAAGGAGTCCTGGACTTTCAGTCATTTAGAACATCCATAAGGTTGAATAGGAAAGGAATTGCATCATTATTTTCATCAACCTTTAATTGAAAATTAGCCTTTCCTCCAATTGTGATTGTAGGCCACGAATCACAGACTATGTTGTGACTTTGTCACCATTACAGACTTCAGATGTCTTCACACAATGTGGCAGATGTTGAAGGTATGTTTACATTCATCAGTACTATGAAAACACAGCCCAAATGCTATTCAGGGCCATAATAAAGTAATTCACCTATTAATATGTCTTAGTTATGAGTTTTAATATTTTTAAAGCTCTATTTCAATATATTGGGTTCTTATCTTAAACCATTATGTTTCATTTGGCACCTAAAATGCAGTCTGTAAAAAATAAAAATTTAAATAAATAAATAAAAATAAAGATGTTATTCTGTGAAATTATGGCTTTTGCCAGTAAATGAATAGAACCTAAGACCGTCATGCTAAGCCAAATAACAGAGACCCAGAAAGTCAAAGGTTGAATGTTTTCTCTCGTATGATATGCAGGGAAAAAAAAAGAAAAAGAGGGAAATTCCATCATAGTGGAAGATCAATGGAGTAAAGAATTGAGGGGGAAGGAGAAGGGATGGGAGGAGGGAAGAACCGTGGCATGAATCTGACCTAACTTTCCTATGTATATATATGAATATACCACAGTGAATCTCATCTTTATGTATATCCACAAGGCACTAATTAAAAAAATAAAAAAAAAACTAAGTAAGTAGAAGAAAAATCAGTAGAATAGAGGGATGGAAGCAGGGGTAAGGAATCAGAGAGGGAAAATGGAAGTACTGGGGACTGAATTGGAGCAAATTATATTTCATGCTTTTACAATTATGTCAAAATGAATCTTAATATAATGTATAACTAAAAATAACTATTAAAATAAATTATAAAAACACTACTCTGGACTGAGAACATAATTCATGATAGAGCACATACTTAGCATGAACAAGACCTTAGATTTGATCCTCAGCACCATCAAAAAACAAACTAAAAAATACTTAAGTACCTACAAACAAGTGAATAAATAAAATAATAACACTATTCTGAGACAGGATCCAGGGCCCTACAAAAGAGAGGGCTCCTGTTAGCATTGTGATGTGCTTGTACATCCCATCGATATCTCTTTCTCACCCACCCACGTCTCTTTTAATTTCCACCTAGGATCTTTTGGGGCTCAACTCCTTAGCCTTTGGGGATTTTAACTCAAAAGAAACCAATGCTCCCATTTTGGTCAAGGCTGAAGTTATGATGCAAATGTGCAGCTCCACCTGTCCTGTCTTCCCCTCTGTGAAGCTAGGAGCCTGCCCTCCAAATGCTCAGTGCCCCTAGAGCCCACAAATCTGGGTTCAGCAGAAGGAGAAGTGTTGGAGCTGATTTGCAGAGACCAGCAGCAGCTTTGAGGAGGAGATGTGAGGAAACCTCACTGCAATGTGAATTTGGTTCCTTGCAAGGCAGGAACCCAGGTGGTGCTGAACTCACAGCCCCCAGACCTGAAAGCAGTAAAGATAAAGTTTGTAGGAGAGAAACTCACTCCACCATTTCTCTGTTTGCTTTACCCCTGCAAAGTATGCATTTCCAAAATTTTAACTGAGCTCCTACTATGTGTAAGACCATGCCATGTTTGGGGATACCACAGAGAACAGAACACATTAGAGAACAGGAAAAAGGCAGGAAAACCACAAGTCATGTCACTGAGAGGGGAGAAGGTGGCTTCTGGAGATAACTGTTCTCCTTCCCCTTCTTCTTCAGTGTTGATGCTCCTTGTCTCATGTCTGCTCAGATCCCCCTGGGCTTTGTCGACCTCTCCTGAGTCGAGGCAGATGTTTCACTCCCAGGGCTGCTGACATTGGCTTTAGATAATATACACGTAAAGTCCAGTCAGTGTGGAGATGGGCAGAAAAGAGTTGGACAGCAACTCAGACCTGCTGTAGCCTTCCTGTGCTCCCCTGTACCACAGGGTCCACACCCCATATGAAGCCTTCATCCCAGTGCACCATCACCAGAATGGGCTCCTAGTCCTGCCAGTTATCCCACCAGGACCTTTTGCTCCTTCTTGTCTCTCCATTCTTGCTCTCTCTCATCTCCCAACCTCATTCACTGATTTGTAACCCTCCATTTGCATTCAGAGTTCACGTCCCTTCTTCCCACTACTTCTTGTCACCATCTCTGCTTGAAATAGAGCAAAGATGGAACCCTCTGTTGTGTTCACTTTTGTGGAGCCTGGAAGGACCTCTTTGCCCACTGCCTGAGACAAAGGTCATGTCCTCCGCCTGCTGAAGGTGAGGCGAAGCTCTCAGGCAAGCACCCTGCCTTTCTGGGCTTTCGTCCTCCTGTCTTAGTTAACTGGGGGAACCCAAGGGGAAAACAGCTGTTTTGAATCCATGAAAAGTCATGAATAAACCTGTGTTGTATTCCTCGAAGTCACATTTGAGTGCTTTGGCAGTGCAGCAGCACCCACATCTTTGTGATGGAATATTTAATGAGTGTAATGAGTGTAATGCTTGGTGTTCATAAGGATTCAGCTCTGTAGCAACTGCCTCTTTCCTAAAAAAAAACAAAAAAACAAAAACACCAGTCCCAGATGAAGAAACATTCTTCCTAAGTGATACCCAGGAAGGGTGATATTAAGGGATTTCCACAGGAAGGTTGGGCCTGTGTGATGCCCCAGATTAGGGTGGGCCCGCAGCATCTCTGGGAATCAGGGCACTAGGTCTTGTCCTAAAGCCTTTAAGATCCCAAGGATGCCAAGCACCATGGGGCTCATCCTTTCTCTCTCCCACTTCTTCCAGGGTCATCTCTGACTCACAAACTATCTTTCTTCTGGCCTGTTACTCTGCTAATGCACAAAGCCCCTGAGGAGAAAAGGACATCATCCCAATAGCAGTTTCATTACCTTTATATTTTACTCTCATCTTTTGAAGCTGGAAAAAGATGTTCTGTATTAAAATGTTCCTTCCCGCCGTGCGTAATGCTAATGTCCTCTGCATAATAAAGCTAATGGAATATTTTACACACTGAAAATAGCCGCAGTGACCTTTTCTTCTTTCTGGAAGGGTCTCTTATTTTTTCTCTTACTCCTTCTCCTCTTCATTTATTTTTTCCATGTGTGTGTGTGGTTTAGATTTCAAACTCCTATAACCAAGTGACTAAGGCATCTTTCAGGAAGAAATTCTTTAATTGGAGCAACAACAACAACAGAAATTATCAACTAATATAGAGGTTTTGAAGTGCACTTATTTTTCTCCAGTTGTGGCCTCTGCAAAATCTCAGATTCTTTGATGAGGAGATTGAAGTTTGGGGAGTAACTGGGAGATGCAGTCTACTCCCACAACCATGTGGAGGGACCAGTGCTTTAGTGAGAAGCCTCCTGTAATCAAGAACTGCCAAGAGAGTGAGAGGGAGGATGTGGTTTTGGGTTCATAGATGTTAGTCTGTATTGAGACTGGAGGTCTGACTCAGTTTCAGTTGAATTTGACCTTGTAGGTAACAGGGATCTTTTAATCAGGGTAGGAAAGAAAGATCTGACATGAACTGGGCCATGTTTCTTTACTGCACCTGCTTGGTAGAGTGGGCAACCCAACCCTCTGTCTTGTGCCCAACTCTCACTCACATAGTCGAATCCCTTCTCTTTTAAGAAGAGAACCCTTTTATGAAGGCAACCAGAAGGCAGCCAATCACCTGTAAGGCATTAATCAAGTCCCCTTTCATTCCCCAGCATTTAAGAAGTGATAAGAGTAACAGGACAGAGGTCAACCCTATCATACCTGATCCAAAGTAGAATGAGCCAAAAGGAATTGTCTGGAAGGGCAGGGGACAGAGCGGGAGCACCAAGTTCAGAGTGTCCTCTTGATTCTCTTGTTCGGCCATAAAGGTACTTCTCTTCTAGGGATTTTCCTTGTTTCTTACAATGGGAAAGATGGTGGTGAGAACATGGAGGTGCCCAAAGGGATCAGTCACACAATAAAAGAAAAAGCAGAAAAGAAATTTGATGGAGTCAAAATACCAACAATCCACCTTCCCTTTTCTACTGCTTTCCCTGCCATCTGTCACCACGAATTCTTGCACTTCAGTGATTCTCATTGGGGAAGGTACTTATGTGGCCTCACCAAGAGCATGCATTTGCATGTCCACACACACCGACAAACACAATTTAAGAACCCTACCCTGACAGTGCATTTGTTTTTACTATTCAAAATTCAGATAAGTGCAATGTTGTCAGTAGGTGAGAGTTGCTGGACTCTGTCCTCCAGAAGTTTGTGCATTGAAAGTTTAATCCACAAAGTCACCAGTTCATGGTATCTAGAAGTGAGGCCTTGGGAAGGAACTAGGATTAGATAAGGACATGAGGGTGGAGCCCTCATAATGCATTAGCAGCTGTATAAGAAAAGGAAGAGAGACCCAAGCTAGCAACTAGCTATCTCACCAAGTGATGCCCCCCCACCATGTTATGCTTCAGCAGCAGGACCTTCACTAGATGCCTAGCAGATGCTGGCATCATGCCCTTGGACTTCCCAGTCTCCCAAATCACGAACCAAATAAACTTCTATTCTTTATTAATTACTTGGTCTCATGTATTTTGATATTGCAACAGAAAATAAACCAAGACAATAGTGAAGCCCCTATTAACTGCAGTAATTTCATTATCTTATTAGACTACAAAACTCCACCAATAAAAGGGAGATCATTTCCTGGATAAAGGGGCCATGCTATATGCCAGACCCCAGGTGATATGACTCAAATTAACATTCTTTTGTAAATTTGGAGTTAATATCTTCCAGTTAAGCTGTATCAAGGAAGAGAAGAGGTGAAACTAAATCTTCTGGGTTCATAGCCTGTATGAGGCAAGGTACAGTGTTACATTTTGCATATAAGGACACTGAGGCCCTGAGCTTTTACACATGAACCCAAAAGTTCACCAACTAATAAGAAGCTCAAAACCCTGGAAGGAAGTTTAAATTAAAACTCCACAGGAGATGGTGAATTCTATATCAGGAGGACCTTGTATCCTCCCTTGCAAAATTTTAGTCATAATCAATGTAATTCTTTTTGGTTTTATAGGGAAATTATTCACATGCAACACCTGCTCCCAGTTCTCTGATAAACCTCAAAATTTGACTTAGGACTCTGATCCAATTGTTGCTGCAAAACCAACCTTCCCATGCCCATAAAACAATCTTTTAAAAATGTTTTTATGAGTGCATTACAGTTAAACATAATATTGGGACTCATTTGGGCATGATTATAAATTCATGGAATATAATTTGTTCCTTTTCAGTCCCTAGTATTTCCCCTTTCCCCCTTCCTTCCTTCGCCTGTTCTCCTTCCTCTATTCGTCTGGTTTTCCTTCTATTTATTTATAACTTTTTAATAATTGTGCTTTATAGAGATACATAAAGGCTAAATTCACTGTGGTATATTCAAGTATGTACCTAGCATAATTTGGTCAATGTCATTCCATCATTCTTCTCCTGTTCCTCCTTCCTCCCCCCCAATCTTCTTCCTCTGCTCCAATTATCTCCCTTCCATTTTCATGGGATTTCCCCCACCTTTTCCCTTACTTCAGTCTATCTTCTGCATATGAGAGAAAACATTTGATCCTTGACTTTCTGAATCTGGCTTATTTCACTTAGCATCATATTCTCCACTTCTGTCCATTTACCAGCAAATGCCATAATTTCATTCTTTCTGACTGAGTAAACTTCCAGTGTGCATCAAACAATCTTTTCAGTTGGTTCATATGATTTCTATGTGGTGGAAGTTCAGGGGAGTCCATGGTGATGGTTTGTCTCTGCTCCATGATGTCCGGGACCTCAGCTGTGGAGACCCAAGGCTGGAGGTGACTTGACAGCTAAAAACTAGAAACACTGGGGGTGTCTTCACTTTCATATTTGGAAACTCATGCTGACTGTTGGCTAGGACTTTACACAGACAATCCACAGGAAGACCTTTTCACATGGTTTCTCCACAGGGCTAATATGAGTTTTCTCACAACATGGCAGCTAGGTCCAAAGAGTGAATGTCTCAAGTTATCAAGGTGGAGCATAGAGTTTGTTATGGTCCAGCCTCCAAAGCCATGTAGCATCACTCCTGCCATATTCTTCTGGTCCAGGCATTCATGGGATACAACAGAGACATGGAGATGCCTGTAGAGTATGAGATGTGAGAAATATTATGCAGCAGCCTTTTGGGCATATATAATCCTCCACAGTGACATTTCCATGGCTGAAAGAAAATTATGCCTACAACATGTTTGCATTAGTGAGTTGATAGGAAAATGAATAATGATGGAATAACTTTCTTTCCTAAATATTTTATTCGGAAAGATATCCTATCTCAAATTAACAAAGCTTCTGAGACATAAAATGCCTTCTACTTTATGAGTTCATGGAATTATTACAATAAAAAAGAGACATTTTTACTCATAAACTCATATCTATCAAGCAGTGATGATAAACATATTCTCTGATGAGGATGGAAGGGCAGATTAACTTGTGAGTCCTCAATCAGCAAAGTAGGCATTTTGTTGGTAAGGCTAAATTATAGCACTAAATATGTTAAGTGATTTTCGAAATAAGCTAAGGTAACATATTCCTTCAAATGTCTACAGACCGATGCTATGTTGGAAAAGGATAGAAACCATTTCAACAAGAGAAAGCTACCCTGAAGGCATTTGCTAATCTTCAACGTGCATCCAATTTATTATTCTAAAAGCAAAGTGCTGGGAAAGCTTATCATATTTACTTTTACCATGCAAGGACATAATTTATTGCATCCTAAGTGCATTGCACTTTGAAGGATTAAACTGACTGGTTTAGCACCTGGTTAACATCTATTTGTCATACCCTCTCAGTAAGTGACCATTTACAAACTGTGTAATCTCAGCTTTGCTGAGATACTTGTATTTCTAAGTTTGTATCCTGCTTATTCATATTTTTGATAACTTTTTTGAAATTTGATCCCAAGATTCTTTGTTAATGCATCTGTTGGTATCTCATTCCTTCCTCTCTATTCATATCTGAAGAAAAGTGATCTTCAGTATACTTTTGTTGGGGAAAACTCCACTCTGGACAGGAAACAGAAAGATTTTTGCAATCATACATCCAATGCCACTGCGAACCCCAAAGAAGATCCAAGAACCTCCTTCTCTTCCCCCATGCTCTCCCATCAGGAAAATAAATCTCCACTATAAAAATCATAGATTTGAACTAGGAGAGCTTAAATTCTGAGAGATCCCAAGTCAAGAGGGGAGGCAATGCGAGGACATCAGGGAAATCAGAAGCCTCTGGAACCTAAATACCCTAAATAAACACCAAATATACTACAAATTAACATAAATTCTCACACTATCTCAATACCATCTGTCCCATTTCAGATGTCTGTCTTTCAACAAAATGATGCAAAACATACCAAAAGTCAAGAAAAGATGGAAGAGACAAAGCAATCAGCAGAACCAAACTCAATTATGACTCAGATGTCAGAATTATAAAATAGGGAGTTTAAAACAACTGATCAATATACTAAATGCTCTAGTGGAAAAGGTAGACAATGTACAAGAACATGGTAATGTTAGCAGGGAGATGAAAATTGTTAAAAAGAAATGCTATAAATTAAAAAAAAAAAAAAAAACAGGAGCTGGGGATCTAGCTCCGTTGGTAGAATGTCTGTCTTACATGCACGAGGTCCTGGGTTCAATCTGCAGCATGGCCAAAAATAAATAAATGAATAAAAAATAAAAAAACAACTGAGAAAGTTCATTGCCAGCAAACCTAAGTCTTCCCAGAAATGAACAATGTTAATGTTTTTGTTGATCTCATAGAGAGATTTAATACAGTTGAGGAATCAGTGAACTTGAAGACAGGTTAAAGGAAGTAACCAAAAAATAAAACACAAAGAAATAACAAACAAACCAGAACAGAAAGTCCAAGAACTATGGGACAACATGATGTGGTATAACATGTAATTTGAATGCCTAAATAAGAAATCTTTGAAGAAATCATGGCTGAGCATTTTTCAATTAGTGATAGACACCAAACCATCATTCTGAGGTGAGAGAACATCAAGAAGAATTAAAAAAAAAAAAGCAACCACAAAAATCTAAATACATCATACATGGTGGTAGAATTTGAAAACAAAGATAAAATCTTGAAAACAAATGTCTTCAAAAGGGTTAGAGTCAGAGACTTGCGGTTGAGTGCAGGCTTTAAAGAGTTGAAGAAATACACAAATAATCAAAAACACCCTGCCTACCTAGAATTATATATCCAGGAAAAATTTCCTTCCAAACTCAAGGAAAAACTGTTTCAGAAAAGCACCGGAGGGAATTCATTGCTAGCAGACCTCAGTCTGTAAGAAATATTAAAGAAATTTTTCAGGCAGAAGGAAAATGATATAGGTAAAATAAAGGAAGAGAAGATACAAGTGAAATGTTATCTTTTATTCTTAATTTATCTAAGGTATCATTGTTTAAGGCAATAAAAGTGGGAGCACACTGGACGATTATGTCATTTGTAAAGGTGAAAAGTGACAACATGTCCTGAGGGATGAGAAGAGAATATTCTATTGTAAGGAATCTTCAATACACAGGAAGCAGTGTGATGTTATTTGAACGTAGATTTAGATTAGTAAATGTATACTATAACACCTGGGGCAACCACTAAACTATATATTTTTAGAGGAAATAGAATAAGCCAATGGAGGAGATAAAGTGGAATCATAAAATGCCCAAGTATAACCAGAGAAGGTTATAAAATTGAAGGGAAAGAAACATAACAAATGCAACACATATACAAATACGGTCACTATTAGTCTGACTATATTAGCAATCACTTAAATGTGAGTATTCTAAACACAGTAATTAAATGGACAGAAATTATCAACCTGGATAAAAAACGAGACCAAACTAACCAAATGTTGCTTACTAAAACCTATTTAAAGATAAAGACACAGGTTAAAAGTAAAGGAATGGGAAAAGATGTGCTATGTTGACATAAATCAAAGTAAAGCTGGAGTACCTATATAAATTTTAGACAAATCTGACATCAAACCAAGGAAGATTATTAAGGATAAAAAGTTTCATTGAATTATGATAAAAGTGTCCGTTCTCCAAGAAGATGTCGTAGTACTAAACATATAGGTACCTATCCACAGAGAGTCAAAATAGGAGGCAAAACCTGATAGATTGAATAGAACTAAAAGGAGAAGTAGATACAAATATAAATGGAGATTTCTACATCCCTCCATCTATAATTTGTAGGTCAGGCAGACAGAAAATCAGGAGATACAGACAACCTGAATAGCACTATCAGAAATTTGACCTGATTGACATTAAAAGAACATTCCATCCAATGACAACAGAATGAACAATTTTCTGAAGTGCAGAGAAACAGTCACCAATGGAGATCATATGAGTCATAAAATAATCCTTAAAGGATTAAAAAGGATGGGAAAAATACAGAGTACATGTTAGGCCCCAAAGAAATCTAAATAAAAAACGTAATTGAAAGATACCTGGGAACTTCTTCAATATTTGTAACTTAAAAATGAACTTCTCTAAGGGACTAGGGATGCAGCTCAGTTGTGGGGTTCATGCATAAGCTCCTGGGTTTCATCCCCAGCACAGTAAAAAATAAAACTCCCCCCCCCCCGAACATGGTTTGGATTATTTTATTTTATTTTTTATTTATTTTATTTTATTTTGTGATACCAGGGATTGAACCCAGGGCCTCATACATGCTAGGCAAGTGCTCTGCCATTAAACCATCCCCCAGACCTATTGTTTGAATATTTTAAAAATTACATTTATGAATTCCCCCCATTACAAAAGAAACACATTTTTTGTAGGAAAAAAAGAAAAGCGTAACTAAGAAAACAAAAACAATATTTGTTCATAAAATATCACTGCTATTATCTTTCTTTGTTTTTTGGGGGGATGGTGGGGGGGTACCAGGGATTGAACTCAGAGGTGCTTAACCACTGAGTCACATCCCCATCCCTTTTTTTAAAATATATTTTTATTGTAAACAAATGGGATACATGTTGTTTCTGTTTGTACATGGAGTAACAGCACACCATTTGTGTAATCATACATTTATATAGGGTAATGGTGTTTGATTCATTCTGTTTTTTTTTTCCTCCCCCCCCACTCCTCCCACCCCTCTTTTCCCCCTCTACAGTCCCTCCTTCCTCCACTCTTATAAAACTTTAAAATACACTCTGTCCCAGTGACTCAAGAGGCTGAAGCAGGAGGATCACAAGTTACAGGCCAGCCTCATAAACTTAGCAAGGTTCCAAGCAACTTAGCAACTCTGTCTCAAAATAAAATATAAAAGGAGATGGGAATGTAGTTCAGTGGTAAAGTGCCATTGGGTTCAATCCCCACCACACACACACACACACACACACACACACACACACACACACACAATTACTTCTCAGTAACCCATGGGCTAGAGAATAAATCTTGGGGATTTAAAAAATATTTTCTGAAAATGAAAATAAAACAGCAAAATTTGGGGGATATATTTAAAACAGTGCTTTGAGGGAAATTCATAGCAACAAATGCAAACTTTAGAAAAGAAAAAATGATTTAAAATCCATAGCTAAAACTTCCACCTTATCAAACTAGAGAAATAAGAACCAAACAATATAAACAAAATGAAAGAAATAACTAAAGTTAGAAAAGAAATTACACTGAAAACTGGAAAAGAATAAAATATCAAACCCAAAATGTCAGTTCTTTGAAAACATTTAAAAAGAAAAATCAATAAAATTTGAAAAAAAATCAATACAATTAATTAACCTCTGGCCAGTCTAACTCTAAGATAAAGAGACAGCACAAATTATCAGTATTAGGAATGAAAGAGGGGTGGTCACTACTGATCACTCGGATATTAAAAGAATAAGAGATGCACGTATGGGCGCTCACACCTGTAATTCCAGCTGCCAGGGAGGCTCAGGCAGGAAGATGGCAAGTTTGAGATCAGTCTGCAGTTTAGCAAGACCCTATTTCAAAATAAAAAGGGCTAAGGACATAACTCAGTGGTAGAGTTTCAACCCTGGGTTCTACCCCTGATCCAACAGGGAGGAAAACAATGAAAAGATAATGTGGTGAATGACTCTATCCCTTTATAAGTAAAATAACTGAGATAAAATTGACCAATTCCTTGAAAACTCAAGAAACAAAGGACAACCTCAATTGCCTCACACCTGCAAAACAACAGTTCTCAATCTTATCTGCCCATGCAATCATCTGGGAAACTTTAAGGACATGGAAGCCTGAGTCTCACTCAGCAATTTTTTGTGCAACGCATGTCTGGGTGGGACCTGGGTACTCAGTTTTAGAACTCTCTACCTGATTCCCATGCACAAATTGATCATGCTGTGGTCCTCACAGTGTGATGTCCTTTGTACAAAAGGGTGTTTCACCTACACCTAAGATTTTCTCTTAGTGTATCCTTCAATAGCTAAAACACATGAAGCCTTCCCTCATTCCTGGGACAATACTGATTTAAGCCCCACTTTCAGCAATCAACCAATTCTCAACACAACACAACACTCTGCCACCAAGCTTAAAGAGAACACTTTCAAGACGTGTTTGAGGACACAGACTCATTGTCACATTGAGAACAGGAGTGAAGGAACTCTAAAAGAAGGGGGAAACTTTTCAGCATTTCCTAGCACTGTGCTAGAAGCAGAAGTTTTGACATTATAAAAGTGTCACCATAGAATCAAGGGTTCACAGTTGTTTGGCAGAGAACATCAGCTCTGGACAGCAGTGTGGCCATTAAAAAAGGAACAGAAAGCCTTACAGCTGTGGTGGAATCTTTAAATCTTTTATTCATGTCATTGGTGCACAGTGTGGATGTTAAATCATTTCTGATCAGTGGTACTTATGGCATTTAGATGTGAATAGAATGGTACCCCTCTATGAATGAGGAAACCAAGGGAGGAAGGGCCACACTGGTGAGTGGGCAGCACAACTCACGGTCTGGAGTACATTAGCATGCTCAGCCCCCACCTCCTCAGGTAACAATTTCCTGTGAAGAAATGGAAGAATTAGGACTGACTGCTAGAAGGCATGTCAAGTTTTCTGGCATTGCCAGAGCTGAACAGTATTAAGCTGTCCCTCTTCTGAAAGGATCACCAGGGGAGACACTGTGAATTTGCATGTTTGGAAGAAAGTCAGTTCTGCAACCCTGACATTATGCAATTCTGTGCTTTCCCTTCCTTCCAACTACATTACTTGTTCCTCCCTCATGTGTTCACATGTTGGTGTGGGTGACAGACATTATTGGGTGTTGTCTCAGTCAAGGACTCATGGCTTTATAGCAGAGAAAAAAGAGGTTTCCAAGTGAAGAGGGTCATTATTTAGTGGAGGAAGGAGAGGCATGGACTGCAAAGACCTCAGTAGAATTTCCATTTCAGAAAAGACCATATAAATGCATAATGACATGCATTATTCCTCCTGGATGATATGCTGGAGCTTGAGACTTCAGTGCTTTTATATTTTCTGCTCCCCTCTTCATGAAAATATAGGTATGGGTGGCAGCAGGGCACAAGTTTAAGTGGCAGAAGGACACACGCATATGTGAGTGGCAGAAAGACCTAGGTTTTAGTGGCAGCAAGGCACAGGTATGGATGGCAGAGGGGTTCAGGTGTGGATGACAAAAGATCACAGGTTTAGACAGCAGAAATTTTCAGATATGAGAGTCAGTGGGAACAGGTACAGGTGGCAGCAGAGCCAGTGAACAGTTGGGGACAGGACTATAGCCCAGTGAGTCATCCTCATGGAGCACACACTCACTACTCCACCTTCTTCATTCTGCTGAATGAGCTTGAATCTCAATTACTCCACCTTCCCTTGACCCTCCAGGGTCAGGCAATGAGAATCAACCTCTGCTTTCCAACTCCATGCCTCAGAGCTTGGGCAGGAGGAGGTCAAGTTCAGGTTTGTCCACTCTCCAAAGCTCCCATGTGATTTCTAAGATCTATATCATGGATGGCAGGAAGGTGATGATCTGGAGGGCTTGGTGGTCCTGGTGAGAAAGGCGGCTCATGCCTGTGCCTCAGGAATGAGGTGTCTAGAGCTTACTCATGCACAGTCAGCTTGCAAGAGCCCCTTAGTTGGGAACTCCATGCCCATTATATGGATGGAAAAACCAAGCCTGGTGACATCAGTGATTGGCCCAAGGCCATATGCATCTTAGAAACACTGCCTCTGTGTCAGCTCTTCCTCTTCTACTCACATCCACAGTGCCAGCAGCAGACTGTGGTGGCTAGCCTAGATGCCCGAGAGGCCAGATTTCCTGCCTGAAATAGAACAAGTGCACACACCAAAGAGATGTCATTCTCTTTAGAAAGATAGTTGATAAAGGAGACTCTGCAACTCTCAGAGAACTGCTGTGGGATTTAGATTCCAAATAAAATTATGCAGCTCAGAGCAGGACCCAGGGGGGCAGACAAAGCTGTACCCCCGCAAGCTACTCTGCATCTGTCCATGTTAAACTCCATGCAGATGGCTCCATCTGAGGTGGAATGAGAGCAGTGCTGGTGGGGCAGTGGTAGATGCTTAGCTGAGGTGCTACACATGGAACCTGCACATGCAAGAAAAAGTGGCTCCAGCCTGCAAGGCATGAGCCTCACCAAGGGTGGGTGCAGGGACCGACTATATACACACATGAACACATGTACACATTTGCTCCCTGCAAATGCCAAAAAGTACTCCGAGTGAGGTGTGTGTCCCTCCTGAATCCTGCAATGCCACCTCCTGTATCTCTTTGTCAAAACCCCTGTTCAATGTCCTGGGACAGAAAAGGAAGTTCTTGGGCAGGAGAATTTAAAACTACGCTTTGACATGAGGGCATTAAAATGAAAATATGTCAAAGAGAAAGACAGGAAGAAGAGGAAAGGAGGGTGGAAGGGAAGGAGAAAGGAATAAAAATGAGAACCTCCAAGAAATGCATTGACATTCACTCAAGTTCTCTCGGCATTCAACAGCTTTGCTGTGTCAACGCCATATAAATAAGCCAAAGAAGGGAAACTCATTGCTGTTTGTGTCATGCGTGATGTAGGAACTCACATAATCTGGGGCCCTTCCACATATTTATAAAGCACTGAGGCATCAGAACCAAAAGTGATTTACAAAGCTAACCACGGCACACTGCCAGCAAAGAGAAACAAATATAATGCAAACTTCGCAAAAATATTTTAAAGCACCCCAGCTAGGGAGGATGGATGAGAGTGAGGAGTACAGGCAGCCTCCTGGAGCTGAGATAGTATCAGCAGCCAAGATAGACAGGGAACTTCTTGGAAACACAGGATAGTGGCAGTGACTCTTCAGCTCCATGCCAGACACTGTGGTGGCACTCAGGACATTCTACTTTGAGTACATGCACAACTGCCTGGAGTCAATAGCTAGGTTCCACATCCAAACAGACTTGGACCAGCATGTGATTACATGGGAGGTGTTTCCTCTATAAAATGGGAGAGGATCCTGGGGGTGATGACCATAAAGAATGCCAGCAACTCAATAAAAAAAGGCGAAGGTCTGAATAGTTCATTCACAAAGGAAGACACAGGAAGCATCAAGGAACACGTGAGGCAATGCTCTTTTTCTTTTTTCAGGGGAGTGCAAATGCAAACCACAGAAGATGCCACTGCTCACCCACTGGGGTGGTTAATATTAAAAATGCCAAACTGGGCATGTTGACACACAACTGGAGTACAAGCTCCTTGGGAAGCTGAGGAGGAATGATCACTTGAGCCCAGGACTCTGAGGCCAGCCAGGGCAACGAAGAGATTCCATCTCAAAAAAAAAAGTCAACAGCACCATATTTGGTCCAGATGGGACTACCACCTGCTACTAGTAGGAGCATAAAACACAATAGCCACAGTGAAAAATTGCCTGATGTTTTCTGGTTTGTTTTGTTTTGTGGTACTGTGGATTGAACCCAGTGGACCACTGAGCTACATCTCCTTTTTATTTTATTTTATTTTTTTTATTTTGAGATAGCATCTACATTAAGTAGCTGAGGCTGGTCTCAAATTTGATACTCCTGCCTCAACCTTCAAGTTGCTAGATTTATAAACATGGGATTGATCCTGGCCTGATGTTTTCTTATAAACTTTATATATCTTCCTCTTTCACACCTAGATATTTGCCCAAGAGAAACAAATCCATGTGTTCACAAAAAAAAAAAAAAAAAACTGTAAAAGATTATGCAAAACAGTTTTATTCGTCATAGCTTCACACTGGAAACAACCCAGGAAAACAGAAACAGTTGAAGAGTTTATCTAAACTTGATCTAAAGAATTCTTCAAATCCTTTAGGTCAGAATAGTGTACCAGGCAGGTGAGCAGGGTCAACAGGCCTGAGCCTCTCCACTCCAGATAGAGGGATATTTATTTCTTACATGACTGCAGCAGCACCCCTGCTCTGGATATCTTAGGTTCTGGAATCACTTATGCATCATCCTTCAGGACCAGTCTTACCTTGGTCCACTGGCAATTCTGTTATCACCCTGGGCTCTCCATGCTGTGGTTTCTACCTCTCTGCCATTGCTCTCCCATAGGGTCCTCTGGGTATTAGAATTTCTCATCTAGAAGGGAAATGATTCTGAAGCAACCAGGAATGAGGTCAATATCAGACAAACAGACGATAAGATACATGCTGGAGAATGAAAGGGAACTCTCTATGGAGTGCTCAATCAAGATCCAGCAATGGTTCAGGTCTGGAAGATGAGCTAGCGTGGCTACTCATATGAAATGAGGGAGGAGGTTTTCGACTGAGGATCATGGATCCCTCTCATCATCCACAGGGTGTTCATTTTGCCTAGGGCCATGTTGAGAAGGAAATATTTCTCTGATGAGTCTCTGTTTTATACAAGGAAAACCATGTAAATCAATGAAGAAGTGTGGCATAGGTAGCTTCAATAGAAACAGGGAAATTAGAAAACAGGCTCATAGAATTTCCCAGCAGTTCTGGGCCCATGATTGGAAACCATGACCTGCTATCCATCCACAGCTCAGTTGGAATGATAGAGAGATCAAACAGCAGTTGATCTGGAGCTGAAATAGCCATGAATGGGTGTGAGGGCTATAATAGGTGCAGATACATCTGAGGGCCACTGAGAGACATGGAAGGGCCTCGTCTGCCACTGTGTCCCATACCTGTAGACATGATGGCCTCATTGTCTAATCTAGAAACACCACCATAAGCCAAATACCACAGGGACTGTCAACCTCAATCCAAAATTCCTCAATCTTAATAAATTTACCAAAAGTTTTACCATAGAAAAGCGAGATTTTTACATTTCAGATAAGAAAGAACATTATCAGTTTCTAGAAGTATATTGTGAAGGATCTTGGGAGTATACCTTCAAGATAAAAGATCTGTCCAGTTGCATTAAGGAGTCTCACCTGAATACTACAAACCCATTGTTTATTAAAAAAAAAAAAAAAAGAGGAAAGAAAGCAGGAAAAGGCTCAATGAGTCTTCTTTCCTATAACACTTTTCTTGGTAAATAATCTGCAGAACCATCTCTTGTGAAACCAGTCTTATTTGCAATGCTTCTTTAAGGAGTTGTAACAGAAAAAATTTCTCAGGCTGATTCTACACTCTATTATTACCTGAAGATTTTTTAAATAGCCAACTTGCATGTTGATGATTTCTGAGACCCGGGATATAACATTTCAATAAAAGTTTAACTTGTTTATACTTACATCAATCAGGATTTTCAAAAATTGTGGTTATTACCATTCAGCTAAGCATGTCTCTCTGGTGTAATCTCTAATGCTGTACTTAGTGGTCCTCAGATTAGATTGGAATAGTTCATTTTCCAAATGTGCTACTGAGTGGAGGCTATTGGGGATGGGTGGGAGAAGAGGGAGAGTAGTGAGGAGTATGGAAATCAGTTCATTGTAAGCATTTTCAGTCATGTGGAATCCCTTGCTGCTTGGATTTAGCACATAATTTAATTATAACACAAGTGCAAATATGCAGAAGATCTCAGGAATGCAGTCTGGGTCCTTTCCATTAATTTTTTTTTCCCACTTGACCCTGTTAATGGTCCATGTCCATTGATTAAGAAGTACTTCTAGTTGTAAATTTTCTTTTTGAATATACTTTTTATTCTTCATTGAAACATAGTAATTATACATATTATGGTGTACAGTGTGACATTTCTATACATGTACAGGGTTTGTAATGATCAGATCAGGGTAATTGGCACAGGCATCTCCCCAAACATTTACCATCTGTTCATGTTTTTTCAAAAATAGCTGCTGGAGAGGAGTTTGAATATTTCCATGAGATTTTATGAACGTCCCAAGGACATGAGGGTCCTCTCTTGTGTTTTGTGAAAAGTTCTGATAACAAGATGATGATTTGGTTGCTGGTGGTGAGTAAGGAAAAGAGATCTCCTTTATCTCCTTTAGGTACATAGTAGGTGTTTGAGGAAGAGGACAGTCAACCATTGTGATGACCCAAGACTCTTTCTTTGTACTGAGAGGAGACCTCGTCATGGAAAAACCATACAGCCTTCCAGACACAGGGCCATTTACACTGCTCCCCTCCCTTCTGGAAAACATTTGTGAGAAGCCAAAACAGAACTTGGAAGAAACATGGTATTTTATGAAGGCCCTGGAGGACAACGGCATGGATTATGTGAAATTCTCCCTTCTCTTTTTAGTTTGTAAAGTCACCCTCAACTTTCACAGTGCAGAATATCTTTCCCATTGTTCCTCATGAGTTTTAGTGTTCTGTTCTGGTCCTGATCCCCCAGGAAAATCAGAAATGATGAATGGATTATGTATAATGTGAACATTATGTGGTTTGGTAGCCTGCAGCAAACTTAGTCCATTATAAATATTCATAAATATTTGGTGAGGAGTTGTGCCTGGAAGCTGCCTCACTCTGGTCAAAGTTTGCATCCAGACCTGGAATGTCCTTGCCTAACCCATTAGGGCAGATGTTACAGTCCCAAGTGAAAACATGAGCTTATAGCTCTATACTGCCTGCAGGTCTATGGGTGACTGCCCAACCCCATGCTCTGCCATCTCATTAGTGCCTGCCCTCTTAACATTGCCCCAACCCTAAAGCCCAAGCTGCAGTATCTGACAATGTTGTGCCCACCACCTATGTTCTAAATGCCTGGTAGATTCCCCAGCACTCAGCACAGGAGCAGGCTGAGAGGAAAGCTCAGAAATAAATATCAAGTGATCTTCACAGTTAATGTTCACAGAGGTGGATTTTCTACATATCTTTGTGAAACACCTTTCAGTTGGAACATTTTTACTCAAGTTTATCATCCTAAAGGAGGTGACAAAATTCGGTAAGATGCCCTTCTTTTACTGTCTCCAAGGTGATTTTTCCAGGGTGGTCTCTAGACCAGTAGAATCAGAATCACCTGAGAAGTTCTTAAGATTGCAGTTTCCAGGGCACCACCCTTGCCTGCTGAATCAAGACACTTAACCTGGGGCCCAGGAATCTGTGTTAACCAACCCTTTCAAATATGGCTAGTGCAGCTTATGTTTGAGACCAATTGGACTGATAGATGCCAAAGTCTTTTCCTGATCCATCAAGGTCTGCATAATGAAACCTGGTGCCCAGAAGAGGATAGGGTGAAGGTATGTGGGGGCAGAGTGCACAAGAGTCCTGCTCCAGGGACCTCCTTTCTGTGTCTTGTTTAGTACTCTCATATCCACCGGGTACTTTTAAAACCTCTTTCTTCCAATTCACCAGCATCCCCCACACTCAGCCACATATTCCTTTACTTATTTGCTTATACAGGTATACATCTCAATTTATTAATTCATTGCCTTTTCAAATTACATAAGTAGTGCACTCCAATAATCAATAGGAGGAGGAAAATGAAAGGACTAAAGTGAACGTTGCTCTCCATATTCCTTCCTCAAAACCACCCCTCCCAATTGACCACCTCTTTCCAAGCATTTATAAACCTATGCATGCATGTGGTTTTGATTTACAAATAAAAGAGCATCAAAACCTATTGCAACTTTCTTTTTTGCTTAATATAAATACTTTAGTTATCAGTACATAGACATTACTATAGATATTTTTAATGATTTGTAGCATTTCAGATGTATGAATGTGTGATAATCTAATCAATGTTAAAATCTAAAAATTGAAATATAAATTGTTTCAATTCTCCTTATGTAGCTATATCCACAAGTGAAATTCAACTGAATCAAAGATTTTCCATATGTAAATTCAGATTCCTATAAATTGTCCTCTTGACATCTGTACCAATTTTTTACTCTCATTGACGAAGTATGAATGCCTAACTTCTTCAGCTGGACTCAGTGTTCAATCTTCAACTATCTAATAGATAAAATTGAGATCTTATGGCTTTTCAGTTTGCATTTCATTGGTTATTATAATGTTAGCTATCTCTATATATATTTGGTATTTTTAATATTTTATTTTTTCCTTTGTAAATTGCTAGTTCATATCTTTACCTATTTTATGTAGGTTTTTACATTTTATTGATATTTAGGTCCATGAGCTTTATCACCAACCTTTCCTCCTGGTGGATTTGTCTGTTAAAGTGCTATTTGTCATTCAGAGGAGTCCTGAAATCTCTAGTTATTGGAAGGAAATTTAGCACTGGCATGTGGTATTTTACAGCTGATATGAGCTGAATGTGCAGCATCTTGCAGTGACTTAACAGAAAGCAGAAGTCTGTGTGGTGTCTCCCAGACTCTGTCTGAATGAGCCACTCCCATGGGGCAGCCTGCAAAGCAATGTGACTGCCCTTCCTGACTTGACAACTTTCAGTCCGTCCTTGCTTCTGCCTACCCCAGATGAGAGGAAACCATATGCTTCTAACCACCACTTACCCTGCCATCACCAAACCTTCCAGGATACAGAAAGAAAAGCCAGTAAAGACCCCCTTATTAACACTGGACTGTGGGGCCTGGTAGCTGGCTTCATGCTGTGAGTCATGAACATATGAGATCAGATGAGCTTTCTTCCCGCCAAGAGAAGAAGACAAAGGAGAAAAGCATGCAGTGCAGAGACCATTGTCCTGACATAAAATCCATCATTCACGTTTTTTTCTTCATCTACTTCCTGCATATGTTTAACAGAGCTTCCCACTAAAGCAGCTTTATTTTATCATGTGCAGATATTGTAACTTTCTGATTTTCTGAATGACCTTTTCATTCTTTTGTCTTGTCTAAGTTCCCACCTGGGATGCTAAAGAACTAAAAACTGCCAGCATGACAAAACCTGACTGCAGACACAAGGGACATTTGTCAGTATCCCAAACAGACAATGAGGGTATTTTCTCTGTGATGGTGGGTCTTTCCTTAGCTTTTGGTTTTTCCTGTTAATCACTTAAATTTTTCAAATTGAAAATACATCTTGGAGAAGGGGGCCAACCATAGGAATACCCTTTTAATAAATTTTTATTTTCACTGCATTTATACAATGCACAAATAATTTTGCACGATTGCATCAATACAATTATTCACACATGCCACTTATTTTTAGTGCAGTCTTTACTCTCCCTGTGTTTTTCTTGAGTCTTGCTGCCCCAAGAGTGCCTTCCCAAAGTAACCTTTGTTATTCACCTCCATAATCAGCCATGTACATGTCTGTACATTACACACAATGCATCACATATATCTGTCTCTAGAAAGCACTGTCACCATTTCCTTTTCATGAGACTAGACACAATTTCTGCATCTCACTGCTTTCACTGATAATATTTCCTAGTATTCTTGACATCTCATAGTTAATTTCTGGAAATAGAGAAGTGTTCCAGGGTGGGGAGTCCAGAGGAAGCCAGAGTGTCCTCACCTAATAATCAACTGCAACCCGCCACCTCTGCCCTGTCTTGGTGCCTACTAAACCCAGTGATACTTGCTCATCCTCTGATGCTGGACTTAAGGACACTTCCTCCTGGCTGTTAGAAGATCCAACACACTGCAGAGACCAGGCAAGAAGCAGTAAGAGAAAGGCAGAAGATGTGCAGGGGGAGAAAAACAGGGGAAATGCACTCGGTTCTGGCCAAAGAGCTCACACTGAACTCCAGAAGACTGAACCAGCTTCCCAGATTATAGCTGCCTACCAAGAGCAGTTAATATCAAGGGGAGGGGAGTCCCTGTGCTCTGGAAGGCAAAACCCAGCCTCACTTTACCTCTTATGGTACAGAACTGGGGGGAAATTACCAAGGGTTTGCAAAGGTCCTACATTATCATGACAACACCATACAAGAGAAACACACTCTGTCCTCCTCACATGGGGAGGAGTAGGATGAGAAAGGGGCCAAATAGATACCCCCTTAAGAAGAAGGCCTCCTGGGACCACCATGCAAGGACAGTTGAAGCAGCTGCAGAACGGTTACCTATCTGTTGTGTGCAGGTGCTGTACATTGACCATGGTCTTTCTGCTGAGGGTTTAAAATTGGATTTTTCAAAGAAGGAATGGTAACTGACAAGAGTGCAAACACTTTGAGCACAGTGATATGGTGGAGGGTAAAAAAATAGAATTTGTATGTTTTTAAATGTGCCTCTGAATGAATATCAGTGGATGTGATTGCTACTGAAGACAAACATACCAACAAACAGGAAGGAAAAAAAAAAAAAGAACTGCAGTTGTTAAGATGTCATATTGAACAGGAAACTGGAGGCTGGTTCTCTGATGTAAAGCTCTCCATGACTCTCAGCATGAGCATGTGATGGTTTTCATTTCCAAGTTCACAGAATGGGCACCTGGTGTTATTTATAGAATATATGTAGGGGCAGCTGAGGAGTGTAAAAGATCAAAGGTCAGAGTCTCGGGACTGTGTAAGTTGCCACAGCCTGGCCTGGGAGGCAGCCCTGTGGTCCTTTCTTCCAGGGCACTGGGTGCAGCTGATGTCAGTGGAGGATAATAAACATGGGACCAGTAAGCAGAGGTGAGGAGGTGTGATCCTAGTGTCAAACTACAGAGGTCCCCTATGATCACAACACAGAACGATGTGCTGAGAGAGGAGAGATGTTACCCTGCCAGGTGAGAGGTGAGAAGTAGCCAGGGAGTATGTGACTGTAAGATGGGCAGAAAGGGACACATCTTCAACTGAGGGCACATTTTTGTACTGCAAGATGCTGCTTCAAATTCACCTTATATATTTCCTGCTCAGGGCCTAGAATCAACTTTTTTCTCATGGAGCCCAAGTTTCTTTTATTGGATAACAGTGTTGGAAACCAAGATCTGGACACTGAGTACACTTGTTTCTATGGGGTGTCATTGATTCTTTGCTCTCCCATAAATGGACACCTGTGCCCTGCAACTCAAATAAGGTGCTTCTTCTGGGACAGTGACAGTGATGGTTTCTGAAGCAGAATTCCCTGCCCCTACAGATTAAAATCCATGAGGTCAGTGAGAACAAGGCACATTCTCTCTACACAAATTCTCCAAGGATAAGTCCTAGAATTCTAAAGGGAATTCCAGCATCTCTAAGTTGAGGAGACAGTTTGGTGCATTTAAACTCCTCAATCTAAGTGACTGAAAGATACCACCATGTAGGCTGCTCACACTTAGACAAATTAAGTAAGGTGTCGGCATTGACTAGGACAATCTGGTGTGTGTGTGTGTGTGTGTGTGTGTGTGTGTTTCTTTCTGTTTACCACCACTAAAGTTTTGGACAATGAACTATAAAATACAGCAGAGGGAGATTAGGGCTTCAGAAGTAATTACAAGGATCCTTAGGTATTTATTTTAATTTGGAGTTTATAATCGAAAGTCATATTGTATATTTCATTGCTCTGGCCATTGAGAGCTCTGCTAATCAACCCTGTGTCCACTTGGCATCCTTCAGTTTTTAGAGTACTTTATTACATTTTTGCACTGCAAGATGCTGCTCCAAGTTTACCTTGTATATTTCCTGCTCAGGTCGTAGAATGAGCTTTTTTCTCATGGAGTCCTAGTTTCTTTTATTGTATAAAAGTGTTAGAAACCAAGATCTGGACACTGGGTACACTTGTTTCTATGGGGTGTCATTGATTCTTAGCTCTCCCAATGACAGAGCTAGGAAATAAATGGGCACAAACTCACTCATGTTATTAGTTCTACATGTAGAATATTTATACATTTAACCATGTAGAAATATTTCTACATGTATAATTATTTTAATTACATATATCCATACATTATATATATCCATCTATACCTATTATTGATCCAAACACGAGTTCTGAGGCCCCCGACTCTCATCTGTTGTCATACATCATTGTAGCTATATCTCCCTGTTTCCCTGCAACCTCCTATTCCTGGTTCCAACCATCTACTATCTACTAACTTGGTTGTTCAGTTCCAGTATTAATGAATAGTCACTTCAGAATTGTTCACCTGTCTCTTTATGGGAAGTAACTTATTAACTAAAGTGCAGAGCTAATGTGCAGTTCTTTTTAGCCTTTGGTTCACAGTCTCCACTCATTTCCCCAAATTTATTTGAGTCAATACCTTTCCCCGTCACTCTTTTCAGTGAGGTTGTTTCAGAAACTTGTCATACAGTGTGTCAGTCAGCTTCATATCACTGTTAAAAAGTACCTGACAGAAATCATCTTAAAGGAGGAAAGACTGATTTGGCTCATAATTTCAGAGGTTTCAGTTCATAGTTGGTTGGCCCAGCTGCTTTTAAATAACTTCAGTGAGCCAAAATATCATGGCAGAGGACAGATGCTCAGCTCATGGCAGCCAGGAAGCAAGAGGAGAACTCTTATTTATAACAGAGTCCCTCCCCTAAAACTCATTAAGTTATGAATCCATAACTGGATTAATCCATTAACTCCATTCGAGTTCAGAGCCCTCACAATCCAATCACCTTCCAAAGTTCCCACATCTGAACATCGCTGCATTAGGGACCAAACCTTCAACATGTGAGCATTTGGGGAATATTTAAAATCCAAACCATAACCTGTAGTTTCATTCTTTTCTCATAATTTGCATTCCATTGTGGCATCACCTGACTTCCTAATTAATTTTTTAACTTGTATACATTAATGTTCACTCTTAAGTTTCATGTGTTTTGATAAATACATAGTACCATGCATAGACTATGACAGTATATACAGAATAGTTTCACAGATACCCTGACTTTCAGTAACAGAAACAATACAACTTTATGTAAAATGTCTTAGAAAATGTGACTTCCAACCTAGTTATGTGATGCAGATTTCTTGTTCCACAACTCCTGCCCAGACTTTTCAATAGAAAAACAGACATGTCATCACATGCAAGGCCCTAGGTCACACACACAGAAGAATACTGAGTGCTACTAATGGTTAGCCCTACAACTTCATATATTTTGAAATGCAAAAATGAGATTTTCTGTGCCAGAGGAAAGAAAAAGAATCTTGTAGACTAACACTATCCAAATTTCCACAGAAAACTTAGGAGGAAAATAGATGAATGCTTCAGAATTCAGGATTCTCCATGCACTATGATTTAAGTTCATGATTATGAGCAAATTAACCTATTCTATGGACCTCCAGGTGCAAGACCACCCTTGAGCAAGACCATAGTTAATCCTCAAACCTTTATGCCCTGTATAGTTGATGAATAAGACAAGTGGTTTGACCTTGATGAACACAGCCTTATTCAGTGGGATACTCACTCTAGGAATTCTTAGGTGCTATGCAAGAAATCCCTCTCCCAGAAACCTCCATACTGTGAGGAAGCCCAAACCACATGGAGGGGACACTAATAGGTGCTCCAATTGAGAGCCTTGATCTCCAAGTCACCTTAACCCAGATATTAGATATGAAAGGCCAAGTTGGACCTCCAGAACCATCAATATTCTAAGTGAATACTATTGAGAAGCAAAAAAAGAAAAAAATAATTTCCCAGCTAAGCCCTGCCTGGATGCCTGACCTCTAGAATCTATGAGCATCTAACACTTTTATTACCTATAGTGATAGATGACCAGAATACTCACTGCTATGTGCTAGATACTGTTCTAAGGACTTACACAAATTAATACTTTAATATTCTCAATGATCTCTATGACATAGTAACTCATATTCAGTTGACAGATGAGGAAACTGAAGCACAAAGAGGAAAAGAAATTTTTTGAAAGCTACACTCCACAATTAAGCAAAACCTGTCAGTCCGACTCTGGAGAAATGCTTATACTAGGCCACAGTTCTCTTGAAAATACTTGGGAGGCACTTTGGAAAAAGAAGTGTTACAGGAATTAAAGTTACAAATCATGCCTCCTGGGATCAAATGATAGCCAGATGGATGATGTTATGTCATTATTGCTCTCTCCTGATTGGTGAATTGAGCCTCCTGTTAGGATGAGCCTGCCAGACAGTCTTGAAGGATCTTGCCACATTTTCAGGCAAAGTGCCCTTATTAATTACTTGTATCAGAATTATTTCAATCAAAAGCATCTTCAGCTGTTGAATATCGATCATCTGAAGAGGAACAGCAACCCATTTACCCAAAACACAGCATGAGCAGACCAAATAACAAGCTTTCCAACTATTAGCTGAGAGCCCTATGCTTCTGGTCAGGATGCTGATGGCTGAATCAGCACCATCTGTTCTATGGTTGAAGTTTCCACTGAAACAGCTCAGCAAGGAAAACCAGCCCAGGGCTCTGGAGAAAAGAGGGAGGGAGGAAGATGGAATGCGGACAAAGACCATCCCAGTACATGAGATGAGCTCTCAGCCTTGAGCTTTCTGGGTGCCTCAACTCTGAATGAGTAGATGATTCTGCTGCTCTTCAACCCATAAGCTGCAGGTCCACATCTGGACTGAGAGAGAGGTGGTTTGGGCTAAGAAGAACCTGACACCATCAGTGCACATGATCAACACTTAATTTATCTCTAATTCACAAGGCTGAACATACCCAGTAAATCCTTATAGGCTAGCATCTCAACAGTCTTAGCAACCAAAATATCTTGGTTTTTCTCCTTCCTAACCTGGTGGAATGTATTGAGAGCTCCTGGTGCTGGCCAGCTCCAACAATGGTTTATAGGAATCCAGACACCCTCGCTCACCTGGATAGAATCTAAGCTCATGATTTACCTGGCAATCTTAACATGTAACCTCATGTTGTACAGAGCTACTTCCATCAACCAGGAGAGAAGAGGGCAGGAGCATGTCTTGCTCTAAGAAGCTCTCACATCCAGATCTGAGCTCCTGTCCAGTCACATGTGACATCAGGGGATAATCTGGCCTTTCCAATCCAACTTCTCACTTGGAAATCCTAAATGCAATTCTGAGGAACTAATGCATGCCTCTCTGATGCCAGGAGGACCTGCAGACAAATGACAACATGCCACGCTTGAGCAAGTCACCAAGCAGCACTGCTTGTTCACATAATACTGCTCTGAGGGGTAGGGGACTCTAATGTATATTTTGGATCTTATTCTTTTTAGTTCAAATAAATGGAAATTTTGTGTTCTTGCTTTTGAATTGATTCCAAACAAGCAGCTTCCTCATTAGCTTGCTTCTGATAATCAGCACTTCATTAGGAGGTCTAATAAAGAAATCAGTGTAGGCATATTTGTGATTATGCATTCTACTTCCAATAGGAGAACTATGGGGGGCAGGGGCAAAAGCAGAGGAATGTGTACACTCACAAGTAGAACAAATGGCGGTGCTTTCTGAACGGCTTGACATCCATTTGTCTGAGCTGAAACTCAGTGTAAGTGGCAGAATCAAGGAGAATCTATCAATTTTGCATACATATGGAATCAAATCTTGCTTCAGAAGCAACTTTTCCCCTAATAGGGACAGGAAAACAATATTATAGGAATATCTTATTTGAACCAAACACTTCATTTGGGAAGGGTAATGTTGTATGTCCAAAAGTGTGGCACAGATGTGGTCCAGAAGTATCCTTGGGGAAGAAGAAGCACTTTTCAATTTGGGGTTGAAATATCAGAATATTTTTCAAAGGACAACTCTCATGCAATCAGGAGGAAGCAGAAGACACCTTGATGTATTTCATATAATAATCCCTATTATGACAGCCAGTCAACTGGAACCTGGTTTCCAAGAAGTGTCATTTTTCATTTTTGATAAAAAGCTGGGAAATACCTGTTGTATGCTAGTAATTAAGGAGGGCTGTGGGAGATGAGGGATAGACTGAGAAGCCTGTGTGTTAGTTCAGGCCACTCTAACAAGATACCATAGACTGGGTGGTTTACACAACAAACATCTGTTGATCACAGTTTTAGAAGCTGGAAGTCTGAGATCATTGTGCCTGCATGCTCCAGTTCTGGTCAGGGGTCTCTTTAAGGATGCTGAGAGTCACCTTTTCCCTGTGGCCTCACATGGAAGAGAGAACACTGTGTTTCCTCCCCTTCTTATAAGGGCACCAATCCTTTACTAGGGGCTCCATCCTCATAACAGGATACAAACCAAATTACTCCCCTAAAGGCCCTCCTATGATCACTTCACTACAATTATGCCTCAACATATGGATGTGGGAAGGACACAAACTTTCAGTCCCTATCAGTTTACCTCATGGATATGCCTCTGGAGGATAAAGAAGCAAATCAGCTGAACCAAAGCCCCTTTCTTGAGATGAATGCTTCCATTGAGAGGCTTGTGATTTGCAGATGTTCCCCTCTGGGTGTGCCCCAGCATCACCAAGGATCTGAGGACACATTGAGTATGTGACACCTTCGTGGTGGTGTCAACTGGGACCACCTTACTTTCATTTCACTTGACTGTAAAACACATTCTGACACCTACCTGCCTCCCTCTTTCCCACTGTATCATCACACATTTATGTTTAGTTTCTGATGCTGCAGGAAAATAAAGACTAACTTCAGGCCCCTGAGAGAGTGAACCCAAGAGGGACACACCCTCAGCTGGCACATTCTTTCTCCAATCAAAAAGCAGTGAAGCTCCTGGGAAAGAGGCTGAGCCCAGCATCAGCCCAGCACTGCTATTTGCCAGCTGCAGATGCAAAACTATTTTAGGAAGTCAAATCCAACACCTTTGCTAAGCAAGCAGTCAAAGAAGAGCTGAATGTTAGAAATGAGCATTCAAAACAAGTACAACAATGCAAAGGCCAAGTCACTGGAGCCAGGCTGTTTCCACAATCAAAACTGTGATGCTAACAGCTGGTGGAGGCCATGGTCTGCAGCATCCACCCTTGCTATGTTCACTTTATCAGCATGCTGTTTATATTCATTTTGGAAAAAACACTAATTCACTCAAATATTTTGGATATAACTGCAAAATAGAAACCTATGGAATTGTTTTATTCATTAGAGGATTATTGTTGAGTGTCATCCATGAACAAGATTCTGTGTTAAGTGTTGAAGTTTAAAAAGTGAGCAGAAAGTGTGAGGTCTCTGCCACCTTGGAGCTCACAGTCTTATAAGGAACTGAACTTTAATTTCTAAATGGCATAAATTAAAATGCCACAGTTCTATTAAAGCATGGCATATGGAATTGTGACCCAAAAGTGGGGGACCAGAGAAGCCTTCTCTGGGACTCAGTACATGAGCTGAGATTGGGAGATGTCCTAGTGAGGAGATGGGCAGGACAGGCTGAGGATAAAGTACAGAAAGACTAGGAGAAAGAGAGCAAGGATGGAGAGACAAGTGAGAGCAGACCATGCAGACATTAGAGGACCACCTTAAAGATGCAAAGTTTCTAAAGGGCTGTTTTAGGAAAGGGAAGAGAGTATGAGAGGAAAGGATCATGTGCTTTGCATTTTTACAAAGTATTCTATTCTTCCAAACTAGCCAGAGTCTGTGATTTAGTTGAAGACAGTGAAACAAAGGTAAGTCTGGATTTAGGGAAGATAGTAGGTTAGGTAAAACCTACCATCTTGAGAGATCACTGGGGGAAAAAAAGGGGTAATAAGGAAGAATGGCTTTGAAGTCAGCAATTGAGAGGAGCAGTGGTCAAGAAGGATAATGGCGAGTTGGATTTTGGGCACAAATTTGAAGTTACTGTTGAGATAACCAAGTAAAGATACCAATTGTATATATGTAAATGGATTTGAGTTATAAAAGAGAAGTTCAGATATGTGTGGTAGGTAAATCATACCCATTATTGGGTATTGATGAGTGGCCAAGAGTAAAATAGGAATATGAAGGTCTTAGAATTGAGCCTTCTGTTGCTTCTTCAAACCCATGTTCTATAGTTTCACCATGCTGTATCTTTTTGTGTATTCATGTTTATTTATTCTGTTAGGACTCAGTTAACTACTTCAGTTTGAAGACTCATATCCATCTTCAGTTTGGACAAACTCCAGTCATTACCACTTGAGTATTGCCCTCCACCCTACTCTCTCCATTCTCTCTCTCTGGAATTCCTACTGGATGTATGTTGAATCTTCTCTTCCTATGTGCTCTTTTCCATATCTGCATCTTTTTGTGCTTACACAGTTGATTATTTTGCATCCATCTTTCAGCACATAAACACTCTCTTCAGTTGTTCCTAGTCAATCTTCTCTGCAATCCAGAATTTCAGTTTTTAATTTTCAATTCTGAAAACTCTGTGAAATTTCCAAGTCTGGATTTGTTTTGTTTTGTTTTTAGTGTGGTCTCTTGTTCACTATGAATTCACCTTGTATTTCTAAATCCTTCTTAATCACTGAAATTATTTCAATTATTTTAATCTCTGAGATTATCATAGAAATCTATATAGAACCCTACAACAATTTGAGAACTCTGCAATACCTCCCTTAGAGAAGTCTACAACAAGCTTAAAAGATATTAAAATAGAATTGTTTTGAAATGATTTAATTCTGGGAACAATTGTTCTATTTTGGGTGATATACTAGCTGACCATCCTCTTGCATTTTCCCCCTCTCATGCAGTTTACAATTTTCTATTGTGGTTTTTATCTAGAATTGGGATTATTTCCCCCCTTGCTGGAAACTTATAAACTCTAGCCTGTAAAGTTGCTATTTCCCTTAGAGACCACCTCTGTGTTTCTTTTGATTGAATGCTGAATTCATTTATATTTTAATTTCTCTGCAAGGCCCTTATACCATACATAATAAACACAGAGCCCACATCTATGATTAGCCTGGCCTTGAAGTTTTGATTACTCACTCAAGGTCCAGGTCAAACACAAAGCCTACTCTGATTTCTTATGCCTGAGGTAGGGTTAGGAGTTTCTATCTCCTTACATAGAGAGGCTATGGGACTTATGCATGGGTTCTCTCCCCACACACCACCTCCTACCAAATACCATGTTCTCTCCCTCCTCGAAGCATTAGAAACCCAGCCTATGAGCTGCATGGTTTCTTCAAGTTACCTATGAGCTGCATGGTTTCTGTGCCTTCTCAGTGGGAGGGACTGCCAAGGTCCTCCCAGTTTGCCACCTTGCTGGAATATAGGATATATTGCCTTTCAAAGACAAATAACAATGATGATAACAAAGGTAAAAGATTCTTTAAAACAGGGAAAGATTCATATAGAAAATGCAAACAGGAGTATAATTCAAAAGTAGGTAGTCATTCTTCCCTGGAGCATACACTCATCCTAGATATGTTCTATGCAACAGAAATAATAATTGGTGATCTTGTGAGCATGAAAAAGCCTCCAGATATCACTCTCCCCATAGCAGCCAGACTTGTGGTTACAGTTACCCACTAACCTGAAGTGGGAGCCGCATGTGGAAAAGCAAAGACACTGAAAGTGGTTTAGTAAAGCAGAATTTGCTAACTCTGTGATCATATGTCTTTTCCAGCCTCTGTTTTCATGCCTATAACATGCCATCCTGACCAACGCCCAAGATGCTTGTAAAAACAACCTCCTGAAAAGTAATCCCATGCAATGCTGTCTCCCTTCCAGAAAGATATGTATTTGCTAGCTGTAATATAAGTAAATGGTTTATCTAATCTGTCACAATTCCTTCTGGCCATATTTGACTGTCTATCAAAGGTCCACAAAGGTTTGTATCTATCTGTGTATCTCCAGTAGGACCTCCTGCCTTGGGGATTCTTCCAGTACTGTGCAGCAACATCACTAGCTTTGTTTTGTACATGAACAGTACCAGGAAGCTAGACAAAGAACTTGGTTTGAACCAACATCATTTCCATTATTACTTTTTTACCTGAATTATAGAACATTCAGGCTTGTACATTGTATAAATTCTCCAAGTGAAGAAAAAGTCCAGCTCTGTACTATAAGCATTGAATCAGAATTCAGAATGTTGCCCTATCCTGGGGATAGTGCTCTCCTTAGGATGCTGTTGTCAACCGCAATCAGCATGTGATATATACTTAGGTTGACAGTTTCATAATGGAAACAAATATGTGTTCCTTGAAACTGCAATACATCTGTACCTCTTCAAACTCGTGTCTAGCTCCAAGGCAGCAAGCTTTATGAACTTGCTCTGACACCATGCAATGACTTTATTTTTGTCCTTTTTATTCCTAATTATATTTGTTTTTATTAGTGTCTCCTTATCAGTTTAGTGTCTTTGTATTTGTTCACATGTTTATTCCAAAGATCTACACTATTGAATTTGCCTGTTTTGCTTCCCTGCAGAGGAACTGACTGGAAAGTCTCAATGCCTCAAATATGAACTTGAGACCATGGTTACAGGCTGCACTAAAAAAAAGCCACAGAATCACAAAATGTCACAGATGTCTTTCTTGGTCAAAAATATGATGGGGTTAGAGATTGCAGTTTAATCAGTAGAATCTTGTTCCACCTGGAGCCCATCTAAATGTCCTAAAGTTGTGAGCAGGTAATCATGCTCCAATAGTGACAAAGAATGGGAAAAGAGCCCATGTGAAGCAAGTTTATGATGAAATGAGAAAAGGTACATATTGGAAGTTGTTTTGAAATGTATTTAAAAAAAAGGGAAACTTACTTGGTTGCACAAATTGCAAACCTTGTAAGTAATGAGCTAGAGACACTTTTTCATAGGCAAGGCCTTCACAGCTGGGCCATCCAGGTAAGCGGAGTCTGCCACTGCAGTAGGTTCCTTAGCATGACTCCCACCTGTGTCCTCTCACCTTGAACCTGGGTTGACCCCAGCAGGGCACTGCAGAAAGAAGACCAAGTCTGTGGAGCTTGCATCTGAGTGTCTTAGACTTATTTGGAGTCCTAAGTTGCCATACAAGTACATCTAACGGTTACCAGAGTGCTGGAGAGACCATGATACCCAGTGTGAGTGAAACCATTTTGGACCCTCCAGAGTAGCTTAGCCACCAACTAGTAATCAAATGATCCAAGTTAATGCCATTGGAGATAGAAGAATCACCCGGCTAGTCTGACCTGAATGCCTGACCCACAGATTGTGAGACATAATAAAAGGGTTTTGGTTCAAACCACTAAGCCTGGAGTAGTTTGTTACACAGCAATAGGTATTTAGAGCAGTCACCTCTCCCCACAGAGAGTTCATCAGTGAAGAATGAAGTATGGGCATTTAACCCAATCCTCAAACTGTATCCAGGAAACAGGTAATTGATGGGAAAACCAGGCAGAATCCAAGAAAGGAAAAGAAAATAATGACTTGGGGCTTCTCCCTTCAGGTAAGATGAATGATGAGATAAAGAAACACCTGATCCTTAGCCACCATTTAAAATTAACGTCTGCCTGGAACTCTCTTACATTTTGTTTCAGTTACCAGGGTTCATTCCTTACCCTAGGCTACCTTATTGAGGACTATTTGCAAAGCTCATATGAGTTTCTTCACTGTATTATTTCCCCATTTCTCCTCCTATGGCACATTAGTACAGTAACCTACAAATCAGAAAGGACATCAGAAAAGGTTTCTGATTGTATCTTACCCTGGGAACAGATCTATCCCCAGTTAGCTCGTGGTTGGTTCTAACTACAGTAAGTTTAGCACTTTCTTTGATAATCCCAAGTGCCTTGATATGATTATCAACTAATTGGGATATGGGATATAATGGAACTATTACAAAGCAATTTTTGGACACAGAGCAGATGATGCTCATGCCACATACATATCTCTTATCACATGGCCTGTGACTCTCTGAGGGAAGGCTTCTTCTGCTCAAAGCAAAGCACCCAGCCATGAACAGAAGAGGACCAGAAATGTGGGGAGTAGTTACATTTCAGTGGTAGTGGAGTGGAGGGAATCAGAGCTAAATACCTCAGATTGTTTGCCATCTAAGGGGAGAGCACATCAGAATACTTTCCAGATGTCTGCAGGGGGACTGACAAAACCACCCCCTGCTCTTTAACCCATCCTGCACTGACTTCTCTGCTTCCCTTCTTCACCTCTCTACTTTCTCAATGGACCTTTCTGGGATCACCTTCAAATAAACTACCTTCCTGTGTATTGCTGTTTCAAGGTCACTATGGGGAAACTGACCTGAGTTGGAATGACATGAAGAAAAAAGGGATAGATTTCCAATAACATGTGCAACTAGACTATTCCTATTATCTCAGCTCCTTCCTAAAAACCTTATTACAATTTCAGTTAAAAAAATAAAAAGTATAAAACCAGTAAGGGAAAAGAAGTGGACGTGGAGTACCAGGAAACAAAGATGGCAGCACATTATAGCAGATGGAGGAGTAGTGAGAAAGCAATGTAGAGCAGTTGAATCTGAAAGCCTTTGAAGAAAGTATCAGTGGGAATCAGTCAGTCCTCTCCATCTTTTCATGGAGATGTTGGGTTGGGAAGCCCCAGATACCAGGCAAGACCTGAAAATAGTGAGATGCTTTTGCTTAGTTTGAGAATCAATAAAGAACCCAAGTTATATCTCCAAAATCCACAGTTTACCAGCAGACATTTCTTTATCCCAGTTGGAATACTAAACATATACTCCATTGAAATGTAGTCAAGATGCCTCTAATCTTAGCAATAGTGGTGAGAGGTGACACAAATTCAAAACCTCATGATATGTAGGGAGTCTCTGGCCCCTCCAATATCCAGTGCCCAGAGCACCTTACCCCACCAAGCAAGAGGTTGAAGGATTGTCCTTCAACAACTTAGTGTTCTTATAATAGTCTGTTAACAATGCCATCATAATATCACAGGCTAGTGGCTCAAACAACAGAAATTTATTTGCTCACATTTCTGGAAGCTGGAAATCTGAAGACATCAGCATTTTTTATTTCTTCTGAGGCTCCCTCCTTGGCTTGCAGACAATGCCTTCTTGCTTTGTTTCCACAGGGTCCTTCCTCTGTGTGTGTCTGTGTCTTGATCTCTTCTTATAAAGAACATCAGTCATACTGGGTTAGGGCCCACCCTAACAATCATATTTAAAAATAACTACCCTTTGAAAATTCCAAATCCAGTCACATTATGAGCTACTAGGGGTTAGAGCTTCAACATAGAAATTGTAGAATAACACAGTTCAGTCCCCAAAAGAAAGATCAATAGATGCTGTGTGTAGAAGCCAACATAAAAAAAAAAAAGAGTTGCCTTGCTACCTAATCAATATCATAGCAAATCTCTCCAGTCAGGCATCCCATATACAAAGGCAGAGCTTCTAATTGGCCTTTTGGTGCTCTTAAGTGTTAAATAATATCCAGTGATTGCCTGATGTTTGTGGAGAGGGGAACCTAAACAAATGAGAGGGAGTCAGGGTAGGGACTTACATAAAGACACAATGCAGGGAGTAGAAACTGTGTTTCAAAAATCTAAATAATTAATAATTTCAAAGAGATAAGAAGTGAAATAAATTTTCTGAAAAAAAAAAAAACAACACTATGAAATAAAACAGCAGTGAGGACACAAAAAAAAATGTCCTTGGAAATTAAATAATATAATATGCAAAATAAAATCCCCTAGAAGGCTTGTGGGGGACAGTTGAGGAAATCTCCCAAAAAGTATAACAAAGGGCAAGAGGTGGACCATAGTGCAGGAGAGGAGAGAGTGGAGGATTAGTTCAGAGTTGGTATGACAAGAACTTTCACATCAACACTCTAGAACACTGGGGCTTCCCTAAAAGCTTTTAGGGAGAAGGAACAGGGCACAGTAGTGAACAAAGAGGGAGGATGATGTTAGACCTGTTCAGAGTATCTGAAGCCAGGCTCAGAAAGTCAAGGGGCAGATGTTTTCTGTAATATGTGGAAACCAAAGAGAGAGAGAAATAAAGGAATAAAAAAAGGCATCTAATGAAAATAGAAGGGAAAAAATTCAGTGGAGGGAGGGAGGAAAGGAGGACTAAGGGAGGTACTGGTGAACAAAATTGACTATATTTTACCCTGTCCATGTATGAATATACCACAATGAATCCCACTTTATAACAGATTTATAATTATTTATAATAGTATTTATAATATGTATTATATTACTTATAATTATAATACACTAATAAAAATAATAATAGGAGACCAGTAGAGAAAATGGATCAGAGGAGGGTTGAAGGAAAGAAAAGGGGAAGTACTAGAGAATGAGATTAATCAAATGATTTTATATGCATGTACAAATATGTTACAATGAATCCCATTATTGTGTATAATTGTAATGCACTAATAAAAAAATTAAAAAGAAAGTGTTTTGGAAGTGAGGAGAGTATGGAGCATGGCCTTTGGAAATCAATAAATATCATGTTCAATGTGGAATTCTGTACCTAGCCAAATTGTCAATCAAGTGTGGGGGTAGAATATGATCATTTATAGGCATGCAAAGTCTCAAACACATAACATCCATGCATTGATTCCCAGGTAGTTTCAGGAGCATGTATTGCTGCAATGTTTTCCTGCAACAAAGCCTGGGATTTAGGAAAAAAAGAACTACAACACAGAAGAGAAACAAAAGGAAATTCCAAGATGATTTTAAAGAGATGGCATCAAAGAGAAATTGTCAATTGGAGCAAAAAGGACAGAAGACCCCAGGACTGTAATCTCCAGAAAATGAGAAGGAATTGATAGATTATCTTATATGTTTGATCATACTGTGAAAAACTGCATTGAGATGGTATTGGTGTTTATGGTAAAGAAAAAGAATAAATCCACATGTTAGATGAGAAACCATAACAATTGAGGACAGAAGGGAAAAAAAAAAACACATAATAACTTGGCTTAGCATGAATAAAATGTACACAGTTGAAATAATAGCTTAACTAAATGCTCTAATGACTTTTATTTGTGTGTAGACAGTGGGAGAAGAGAAAGCAGACCATGGGATGGGGGTGAGTCCAAGGAGGTTTGTAAAAAGCTTATTCTTCATTTACCTCAAAAATTGGTCGGTGATAAACAATAAACAAATTGATAGAGCCTGAAATTTAAAAAAAAGAAATTATAATGTCTTAGAAAAGAAGTAAATATAGTGGTTCCACTAACAAAGTTCAAAACTCTGTCTTTGGGTAAGAACCTCAAGGGAAGGGAAACAGCCAAGACAGTTTTACTGATGTGTCATTTTATAAACCTTTTGCGACCGTGTATTTTATAGAACCTTGTGTGTTCATGTTGCTTTGGTTATAGGAGCTATTTTTAAAACAGAACATTTGTATAGCCTATTAGCAATTCTACTCCTAGTCGTGTAGCCAACAGAAGTAAATCTATATACTCATAAAAAGATGAACTAAAATGTCCATAGCAGCCAGTTATGGTTTAGTTATGAGGTGTTCCCCTAAAAGCTCATGTGTGAGTCAATGCAGGGAAGTTTAAAGAAGAAATGATCAAGTTTTAATACTCTTAACCTAATCAGTGTATTGATCCACTTGAATGGACTACCTGGGTGTAACTGCAGGCAGGTAGGGTGTGACTGGAGGACGTGGTTCTTTGGAAGTGTGCCTTTGGGGTTTATACTTTGGATCTCTCTGCTTCCTGATTGCCATGTCCTCAGCTGCCTTCCTCTTCCACCTTCTTTTGCCATGGTGTTCTGCCTCACCATGGGCCTAGAACTGTGGAGTCAGCCTATGGACTGAGACCTCTGAAACTGTGAGTGCCAAATAAACTTTTCCTCCTCTAAAATTTTTCTTGTCAGATCTTGCTTTTGTTCACAGCATCAAAAAAAAAAAAAAACTGATTAAAACAAAGTCCTAAACATAAAAACCAAAAACTTAGAACCACCCATCACTTTGCACAGATGAATGGACAATATGCTGCAGCATTCATGGAATATGACACTAGAGAATAAATGGACTATCAGCTTACACAACAGGGATGAATCTCACAGAGAGGTTGGGGGAGCCAGAAACAGTCATGTAGGAATAATTGTGTCTGGGTATCTGTTGATGGAATATTCTAAAGCAGGTGAAGTTGATGTGAGCTGTTGTAGGTCAGGAATGTCATCCTTTCTGGGAATGAATGACATCAAGAGGCAGAGAAGACTTTCATTTGTGGTAAAGGCTCTGTTCCCAATTCAATTGCTGGTTTACATAGGTGTGTGCACAATGTGACACTTGTGCACGTAGATGAATTATGTGTCTTACAAGTGTTATGCATGCTGTATAATTATAAACACACACATTCTCTGACTTACAATGATCCAACATAATATTTTTTTAATTTACAATAGTGGGATAGCAATATGCATTTAGTAGAAAACATATATCAAATCTGAATGTGGATCTTACCTGGTGCTACAGATATGGTAAAATCCTCTCTCCTGATGCTTGGCACAGCAGACCCACAGCTACCAGTTAGCTATGTGATCACAGAGGGAACAGCAAGCCCTCTACTGTGTGCTGTGTTACTAAGGCACATTTGTTAGGTTATGTATATTGAATGAATTCTCATATTGAAATTGAAATATGAAATTCTCATATTTTCAACTTTTGGTGGTTTTATTGGCATGTAACCCTACAGTAGAAGAGTGCGTGTGTGTGTGTGTATGTGTGTGTGTGTGAATTTTTAATAAGATGAAAGTCAATATGCAAATGATGTCTAGTCATTTATTGCTACTCAAATCTGAGAAAAGGGAGGATGATCATTGTCCATGCTTCTGATTCTCTCTCTAATCTAATGTATTCAAAGGACTTCTTGTATCATTTGACTACTATTATTCCTTAATAACCTGCATGATGGACAACTATGACTTACTGAACAGAGAAGGCACATTGGTAGGGCTCTGGGTACAGAGAGTAGAGACAGGCACTTCTGGGACATGAATGCTGACCATGGAGTGTGACTACTGACCCAGGCAGGAGAAGGAGGGCTGGGAGAGGGCACAGAAGACAGCACTGAGCTGAAAGCATCCGAGTGAAAAGAACAAACTAGGAAAGAACACAGGGCCCCAACCCCTTCCCAGAGGCTCTGGTCTCTGCTTGGGCTCCTCCTGAGTTCCTTGGGCTAGAACCTGAGAAGAGCCAACCTCATAGGCAAACTGGCCCTGGTTTGTGGAGAAGCCAAGGTGGCCTCCTCTCTAGTCATGGCCAGATGCCAGCTTGTGTGAGAGGGACTCAGTCTCATGGAAACTGGCTCCAGTCTGGCCGCAGGGAGAAAGACTCACCAGGATGGACTTGCATCACCTGAGTTGCACTCCCACCCAGAGTTTGGTGATTTCTCCATCTCCATGGAGAAGAGGACAATAATGGCAGCTCACCTGTCCAACAACAGCCGGGGAAAGTGACCATGGTTCCATCAATGTTTACATTGCTACATTTGTCTTCTCTGTAATTGAGATCCTTGAAGGGCTGACTTCAATGATAGGGATGCTCAGACATCTCCCTAGGAAGTCCCCTCACCCTGGAAGAGTGATTCAGATCAACTGGAGGCTGATGTCTCTATGCCAGTACCTGTTGTTTGAGCTGGCTTGTACCCAACAGTACATTGGTTTAATATCTGTCTCTTTCCTGGCATTTATGTCTGTCAACCAAAGTTTTTTGTTTGTTCATTTTTGTTTGGGGAGTGAACCCGGGGCACTTTGACATTTACATCCCTAGTCCTCTTTTATTTTTATTTTGTGACAGGGTCTTGCTGTTTCTGGCCTCAAACTTGTGATCCTCCTACCTCAGCTTTCCAAGTCACTGGAATTGCAAGCATGTGCCACCATGCCTGGCTTTTTATTTTTAATTGCTTATCATGGAAGAGTTACTGAAAGGGCAATGTGGGAGTGTCATAAAAATATAGCTGGAACTAAATACATGTCGGAAAGAAACACGCTTGTGGAGGATGAATTGTGAGGTTGTTTGCTTCTAAGAGACTTCCCACCCCTGTGGTTTTTGTTTGGAATATCGCAGTGAGTCTGTCTCTTTCTCAAGTATAGCTCTCAGTACCTCATCAGTGTATGGTGATTGTTAGACAGTAATAAATAACGTAAATAACTTTTGCAATAATGCAAAGATATGTAATCCAGTCAGACAGATATTGGTACTAGAGGAAAAATGAGCCATAAAATACCCAAAATGCTGTCAATTTACAGAGGCATGATTCTGGAGGCAGTGAGTATCTTGTTGAAGGCCATCACAGATTTCAGGAGGCCAGTGTCCAGCAACTATGGCATTTGCTGCCAGTGTCTTTTTGTCTGTCCTGGCTCTTCTACACAAATAGAGCCAGTGGGTCTATGGATGATGTGGAATGTGGTAGTATCTGACCTTAGTGGCTTTTAACCCTAAAAATAGTGACTGACTATAGGAAAAACAAACAACAATGATATCCCTCAGAGAAAATCATGATTTTTTTCCAACACCTCAGATGACACTGAGTATTTTCCAACCACAGGAAATTTAACACTTTGGCAAAAACTTATCAGAAGTTCAGTCTAAAGCTAAGGGAAATGTTTCCCCAGGGTTGCTGGCCCACCTGAGACCAGGGCTCAAGCACTTTGATATATGTTGTCATCTCAGAAAGGAGAAGTTGGTTTCACATCAGGGGAGTCACTTGGCATAGAGGACCTGCCATGGTGTCTTTTGAGAACCAGAACCCGTGACAGTCAGGAATCCCCCCATGACAGATTCCAAGTCTGAGCTGCAGGCCTGTGATGTGGACCCCCTCAGGTGGGCAGTAAAGGCCTCCCCAAATTACCTGCTGATCCCAAGGGGGTTTCCCTTGTCGTTCACAGTCACCCCAATTTCATCATTCCACAGCTGTTTCATTGTTGCCTGTCATTATACCAAATGTGAGGCCATTTTCAGCCATGTCTCTTTTGGTGTTGATTCTGCTATGGAACTTCAAGCTGAACATCCTGTTGCAGAACAAGTGAGCCAAAGAAAGAAGAATAGCAGGAGAGAGGGAAGGAAGGAGGAGGGGTGAGGATAGCCTTGTAGCTCTCCTGACTAAGGAATGTGGGAAGGAAGAGAGCCTGGAATCCAGTCAGAGACTATCCTGTTGTCACCACAAGAGGAGCCCACTCCCTTTGGACAAAACTGTTACCTTAAATGCTACCTCAGGTGTGTTCTATCACCACCAACACAGAGCTACTGATTGATAAACACAGTCACCCATTAAAAACTACCACCCAAGGAAGAGAAATTTGATTTCATTCCTCTACATACTCACCATTTCTGATCATGTAACCTTGAGCAAAATGATCTTTATATGTGTATCAAAAAGCTTTGGGGCCTTTGCTAATGTGTTTGTTTGGCCTGTTTATTTGATGGTCACCATCCTGACTTAAGGAAGTGTGACATGATGGTGATTTTAGCGCATTTGTCCTCACTGAGTATTCTGTTTGTAAGACTTTTATTTTCTCAGCTTGAATATCATCTCACTCAAGGGAGAGGATATTGGATGTTTTCATGAGTTTTATTGTGCATTACTTGTGCTTTTCAATTTTAAAAAGTTCCCTGCAAATCCTTACAACCAGGTGAGGCTGGTTCTTCAACTTAAGAAGAAGTGTATGTGTAAATGCTTCCTCAGGAACCCAATACCTCATGATTTAAAGGATACCTCCTTTTCAGGCTGCATCTGATACCCTGAGCCCAGCTATGCCCAGTGGAAACCCTGGGCTTCTCAGCTTTTCTCTCCCCTCTTCTGACTTTTATTAATCAACTAAAAACTCTAAGTAGACTTCAGAAGTACAGGAACCACTCCCTGGTGACCTCCATGCCCCCATCCCTGGCCACCACTGGCTACCACTTGCATGTAGATGTCCACACCAAAGTTACTCAGGACCAGGGTGGCCACCTGCACTTCCTGTTTCCTGACAAGAGGCCCCCAAGGAAAGAAACAAACTTCATTCATGACCCATTGGTCAAAGGAAAAGGAAGGAAAACCCAGCCCCAAGAGAGAGCATTCTCAGAGAAAAGAAGTACACGGGGGCTTTCCCAGAGTCCCTAACAAGGTTTAAGTGATCCTGTGAAGGGAGTCATCTCTACAGTCAGGCAGGGCAAGTGCAGATGGGATCAGCGGGGTTTGGCTCCTGCCATATCCTGTCCACCTCCATTTTGTCCAATGTGTTGACTTTCGGAGTGGCAGAGGCACTAAGCCAGACTTACAGAATCAAGGGTTGAATATTTTCTCTCATATGTGAAAACTAAAAAGGAATCAAATAAGGGATCTCATGAAAATAGAAAGGAGAACAGTAGAGTAGAGGAACAGAATCAAAGGGAAGGGAAGAGAGGGAAAAAAGGGGAGGAACTATAGAATGAAATCCAGCAAATTATGTTAAGTGCATGTATGAATGTATCACAATGAATCCCACTTTTATGTATAATTTTAATGCACCAATTTAAAAAAAAATAGAGGAAAAACAATAGAGAAAAGGGATCAGCAGGAGAAAGGAGGAGAAATAAAAGGGAAGTACTGGGGAAAGAAATGGAGCAAATTGGGTTATGTGTGTATATTAATATGTCATAGTGAACCCAATATTATGTATAATTACAATGTACTAATGAGACATAATAAAATAGCTATTGACCTACTGCCACTCCTCCTGGGCACTAACTCAGGCTCCACAAAGACCACAGAGGACAAAGAAGATGTGGGCCCCATCTCCTGGAGCAAAGGAAACAACCATTTCAGGGGTCGTTACTAAAATGTGTGAGTTCCAATGAGTCAGGGAAGTCAGGCACATAGGAGCTCCTTGGGAAGGTACTTGATCAGCTAAAGTGCCTCTGCCCTCCTCTTGGCTCCTCATTGCCTCTTTCCCTCCACCATGGCTCATGGTGGATTGTGCTAAGGATGGTGATAATTGCAGTGACAGCAGTAAAGTCACACTTGTGATGAACAGCATCTGTTGGAGTTAACACTAGGAAGGGCAATTACAGTAAATTATGTTATAGGACATTGGAGTGTTTGGGAGCGCTGCTGCATAAAATGCAACCCAGCTCATTATGACTTAATTAATTAATTACGGTTGTCCTAGGAGACTTCTCATTGTGCATTCTCTCAGCTCTGCTTCATCAAAAACTTGTCTGCAGTGAGCTCCCAAGCTCAGTTCCAAGACAAAATATTGGAAAAGGAAAGAGCAAAACCTAGCCTTTAAGATCCAGAAGTTAGAGACAAGAGAAGGAAGCCTGGTGGATAATGGGCGTCCCTTCTTAACACTTCATAGATTTCCAAATCTCAGTACATCAAGGTCAGAAGACTGTGGAAGAGAAAACACGGTCTCTGATTGGACTCTCTGTGGTCCATGGCATGGTATTGGTGATTTTTAGTTTGAGTGAACAACTTGTCCTCCTGTATCTGCCTATAAAATGTAGAGAAGTCACAGATAACCCTTGGGAATTGGGTTATCTGGTGAGAAATTTTTATTTTCCAGAAATGGCCCATGAGAGCAAGTTACATTTGACAGAGAGTTAGGCTTTTTACCTTTATCACAGAGGACACTCTGCTGGCTTGGGACTAGTTCACCTCAGCATTGACTGAAACTCCCGGGGATCATGCTCCTTGGTAGTATGCCACCCTGTCTGACAAATGAGTTGATTGACTTGGTGGTCTTTCCATGACATTTACAGATGAATTATACAGTGGCTTCCTACTTGTATCATCAAGGAGTGTGTGTGCCACAGCAAGGAGCAACCTATACAGCCAGCAGAGAACTATGTTCCTCATACAACAAACCTTGTTTCTGATGTTGGTTCAGAGGTTCCACAGTATTGTTGGCACAGTCTTCTTTAATCTTCTCTCATCTTCCCTCCTGGACCCAAGATAGTCACAGCAGTTCCAGGCATCACATTCAGATCCCAGAGCAGGAAGTAAGAGGATTGTGCTATCCACATATGTCCCATATCTTATCAGGAGAACAAAATCCTTATCTGAAATCCCCCAGAGACATCCACTGAGATCTCCCTGAGCCACATTTGTCATCCCAAAGGGAGGTGGGGAATTACAGATGTAATATAGCTAGTCTCAACTGTGAGGAAAGACAAGGAAGGAAGGGGATACAAAATAACAAATCAGATAAAACATCCAACCTCCATGCTCCTGTCCACCTCACGACTCCAAGAAATGTGAATCTTTTTAAGCCAACACCTTATTATATGGTTGAATGTCCAAAAGTAGGTATAAGTATAGGTCTTATATGAAATTATTGACCAATGGACAAGTTTCACCAACTCCAGCTATACCAGGGTCAGGGGACAGTCAGGAAATGAACAATGTCATGGTCATATGATAGCTAACTACAGGAAAAGTGGTTAGTCTCAAGTGTCCTGGAATTAATTTAACAATCATATGCCCTAGTTTCCTCTCTGGGAAATGAGACCTACAATTTCCTTCCCCACACTTCTACTGGGTTACTAGATTAAATAAGGTAAGTGTGAACGTGCTTTAGAAAATTAAGTTCATTCAAATATAAAACATGATTCTTGGGTAGGAGAAATGGGAGTGGATTATGGTGCCTTACACACCCCTGGCATATCAGTACCCAAGATCCCAGGCCCCACCTTGGTGGTATTCATTAGTCTACTCCAAGCCTCAATTATTCCTGCAGGACAGAGTAGAACTGAGGTTTTGCCACCCTTGCAGTATGGGGAGAGTGACAAACACCAGCCACATACCTCCCTTGCCAGTTAGAGGAGAGCCTGCTCACCAGTGTGGGTGAGCCGTTTCCCCTTCAGCCCTTCTTATATTGTTGGGACCTCAGATCAGCCCTCCACTCTCTGTTCATTCTGACTTTCTCACTTTGACTTCCTTTTTTTGCCTCCAATTCTGCAGACGAACAAAGCCGTGGCCAAGGGGGACTTCCACCAGGCTAGCACCAGCTCCCGGAGGGCCCTGTTCCTGGCCGTGCTGTCCATCACCATCGGAACCGGCATCTACGTGGGCGTGGCCGTCGCCCTCATTGCCTACCTCTCCAAGAACAACCACCTATGAGCTTCCTGCAGGCGTGGAGGGGAAGGCCCCAGGCCAGGTCTCTGTGGGCTCCGAGAGGGTAGAACTGGCCAGGGGTAAACACACCTGTGTGATGCTGTACAGTTTAAGTGATTGCCAAACGACTCCATGAATGCCCTGGAATTTTCTACCCATGGATTCCTTTGTTTTTATCCTTAATTTCATTTTCACAGCACTGTGTAGAGCACCAGACAGATGGGCACTGCTAATTCTTCCAAATGGAAGCTCCAAAGATCCCAACCCACGAGGCTGTCTCTGGATGGATTTTGGTGAAATAATGACAACGCAGCTCTCTCTGCAGCCTGCCAGTGCCTGGAATGTTGCCGCATTAGCAATATACAAACAGTTTTAAAAATGTGTTTATTTTTTATGGAATACGGTGCAATAGGCAGAGGGCAGGGAACATGTCACTCTGCTGTCTGTGGCCTGCTTGAGTCCTCTGTGTCCCCCAGTCTGCGTGACTTCCCTGCCAGAAGAAAATGGGGCTGAGAAGAAAGAGACAAAAGAACTGCCAGGAGGATCCCAGCTGTCCCTGCCTGCAGATGGGTCCAACTTCGAGAATGCCAAGCCTCTGTCCCCAGACCTGCTCCCTCCCTCCACACTGCCCCAGCTCAAGAGCTCCAGGACGTGTCCGCTCAGCAACTACCCGACAGCAATACGCAATCTTGGGGCCTGTTGATCTATAGATAGGGAGACAGGTCACAGCCCCTCCCAAGCCTCCTAAAGGATGAGCCCAGTGTTTGCTCCAGGAACTTGAGGCAAAAGAGCTATGAAGACATAAGTGGGTGCTTCTCAAATTGCTACCCTTGCAGACGTTCACCCTGGTCATAAGCAGTGATGCTAGTGATCCTAGAAACGAGATGGGCCTTACTCTGTCGACGAAATGAATAGCTATTTTCTTGTCATTTTTTTTAAGTGCAACTCCTGCTTCATGCTGCTTAAGTTATCAGATGAATGCTGAGAAACAAGTAATCACAGACATTTTAATACCATTTCATTGCTGTTTTACGAGTGTTCATTATTTAACAAAAAGTTATCTTTTAGCTTGTTTGCTTATGACTTTTCTTTCTGATGAATGGTGACAGTTGAGTTTCATTTGCACTATTTACTGGGTGTTAAATGAGGGCAGAGCCACTGGAGACCCAAACAGTCTCCCAGGACAAGAATTACAAAATCCCTGACGGCTTAAGTTCCCACCTTAAACATTGTTAGTAATTGTCATCATCCTGGCCCCCTCATACTCCCCTGTGGTTTTACCTGTGGCATTTAAAAAACTCCTGATACCTGGAATCCTGGCATCCCAATCCTGGAAATTCTGATTTTATTGATCAGGGAGGCAGCATGGTGATCCCAATGTGTGGCAAAGGTAAGAACCACTGTCCTGGAATAAGGACTGTAAGTGTGAGCTCCCCTTCCTGACATGCTCCCCCTTGACCTTGAACAGTTAATATTTTGAAAATCAGTAGTACTGTCTTCCTGGATCATATGTGAGATTCGCCTAGCTAATAGAGAGTCCAGAAACACACTCTAAGACCTTATTCCTATGAAGAATATATAAAAGAAGCTCAAACATCCCAATGAAAGCCAAAGTGACCTGTCCCTAGAGACCATGAATTTGGAGTCAAACCAACCTGGATTTGAATCCAGTTGTGCTATTTGCTAGCTATGTGATCTTAGGAAAATGTCTGCACCTCTCTGAACCTCATCTCTGGTACAGGAAAATCAATAAGGATCACTTCATAGGATTTCTGGGGAATTCATGAGACACAGAACACAGTGCTTGGCACAGACCGGTGTGCAGTAGATGGGGTGGTTATTATCAGTGTCTTTGGCAAACCATCTTATAGCTTGTTTTTTCTTTCCATTTTTCAGTCCAATCTCTCAGGGTATATTCATCACAAACCACTGCATCAAATGAGTCTCTCTGTATTTGTTCAGAGGTACCCCAAACTGCATCTCTTTGGATTTGGTGAAAAAGTAGAATCAGTCTATATATCCTCACCATCTCCAGCAGCACCATCACAGTTGCCCTAGGCCAGACCCTCTATGCCAGGCAACTTATCTCCTGTTAGACCAACTGCCCATCTCATGGCATCTGTCTTTCCAGATGGAAAATCCTCAGTTTACAAGGGTTCTGTCCTCACTGTAGTTCCTCCAGGTCTGCTGAGTCTTTATCCAGGGCTAACCACCAAGATTACATGCAGCACCATGTTGATCAGAAGTACAAGGGTCAGGACCCGCTGAATGGAGCTGTGTGGCCCAGGAGCTCACTAGTGGGCAGATACAGGGTAGGTTTAGTTAATATCTGCTACAAAGCAGAGATATCATCTGAGTGCATCAGGGGCAGCTGGAACCTCCCTAGATCTCAGTCTCATGCTTGTGATACCCATGACTGACTATACCCTGCCATGGCAGCCACTGCCTTGGGTGCTTGGACACATTATCTCTGATAATCTTCCCGTGAATCCTATGAGAGGTGAGAGAATTAAAGTTCAGAGCAGGGAACATGCCCATCTCCACAGAAGTAACCAGAAGCCACATCCACAAGCCAGGCCTGGCTCTCACAGGACATGGGAGACTGTTGGCACTTGTGTCCTGGACTGCACAGAGGGCAAATCCTTCTGTTTCATACCAGCTCATTTAATTCTTACAAAATCTTTCTTACAACCACAATATGCATGAAGACTCAGAGATGTAAGTAATCTTTCCATCACCTGCACCTGGGGAATAGCAAGGTCAAGGAGAAACCCTGGGATCCTAACTGCTGCTCATACCTCAGCAGTTCATCCTCAAAGCAGGAGAAGTTGCCCCTGCAATTACTTCATTGGTGGGTCACTTCGTTGGTGGATCAAGACACTTGGGAAACTAAAAGGTATTTTGAGTTATATTTTGTAGCCTATATTTGCCAGCAGGTGGCAGGAGCAATTTAGAGAAGGACGAGGAAGCAAAAAGTGACATTGATGGAAAATGGCATCTTGATAAAGGTGCCTAGGAAGTGTCCCCTCCTCTAGATGCTCTCCCTTCCCCTCCTTAGGGACTTCCGTAGGGTACCTATCTACACTTCCTTCATGTTTCCCTCTGTCCCTTCTTCTCTCAACGTCTCTGACTTTACCAGGAATCCCCACTTCACCAGGTACCCCCAGCTCTCCAGGTGTCCCCACCTTATCGGGGTGTCCTGCCTTACCAGGTGTCCCCACTTTCTCTGAGAGTTCTGACCAGACCTAGAATTCCTATTGCATCAGGTCTTTGGACTTCACTGGGTATTCCCATTTCACCAGTCATCCCCAACTTAACTTACCAGATATCTTTACCATTCCAAGTGTCCCTCCTTGGGAGGTGTCCTCAATTTCAGTTGGTACCCCAACTTGCTTCACCAGCTGACCAGATATCCCAACTATCCTCAGGGAACTACAGTGAGTACTGAGAACATAATGGGAGAAGCCACATCCATAGATCACTCTGCCATTCGCAGCTACCCAAGTTACTACACACAGGCCACACAACTAACTAGGAACAAGGCCCCATGACAATAGGACCAGCTGTTTCTAGTCTAGGGTAAGGCATCCCTCAAAAGCAGCTAGGCCCCCTGCCCCTCTGAAGATGCTAGAGGCCACCTCATATGTGACCTGTGGGTTTACAGGGCATCAGTAGGGCAACACTCTCACTTGCCAGCAATTGTTCCTACTCTTGATACAAATGCCATGTGGCCATTGCAGCTGAGACCGTAGCCACAGCTGCCTTTTTAGAATCCCTGACCTAAATTTTAGGGCTTCACCTTTGAGGTTTTACGGAGTCTCTTTAAGACTTTAATGAGTTGCTAAATGCCAGCCCCTTATGAGAACATGTTCATGTTTCTACCTGCATTAGTTGCTGCTGGTACTGATATTTGTTGACCCAATGTGCCATTATAAGTGTCAACTCAGAGTCTGAGCAAAGCTGATCCTTGACCCTTATCAAGTCAAGAGATCTGGCTGTGTCTCTGCTGTGCTCTCACCACACTGGGAGTGTCAGATGAGTCAGAAGTGGTATCAGGCTGTGGCTGTGGTGTCCCCACCCCATGACCTTTAGAAAACTCCTCCCTAGTCTTTAGAATGACCTCAGCTATGGGATTGGGAGCTGGGGCTCCTTGCTCTGCCGAGTTTCTCACATGAAGATTCTGTTCCTCTCTGCAAAGTTGCTGGTAAACCCACAGACACATGGGGCCTGCAAACTGCTGGCTCCCTGCCAAACAAGCTTGTAAATTGAGTAATGAATTTGTCAGCCCACTGAGCGCCCCAGGAAGGAGTCAAAACTCCATGCAGGGCAGGGCAGTGGGGACAGGAGATGCTAACTCTGCATTTAAAGCATGGCAAGGCCCAGGATCACTGGGGTGGTGGCTGTACATCACTGCAGGGGTGAGGGATTGGACGTAGCTTGCTGGGCAAGTATAGCTGCCCTTACACCAGGGAACGGGGATGCTTAGAAGTGGAATTCCATGCAAATCTATGTAGCAGAATGATTTATGGGGCAGGGAAAGAGCTTGGAGACTTTAAATATTTGCCCAAATCCACCAAGTGGAAAAGCAGCAAGGCAGGAACAGGAAGGACCATGGAGGTGATAGGGCAAAAGGTGGGTACCTCCCTGGAGAAGCTCCAGGCTGGAGACATTCCCAGGACATGGCATTGGTCTAGGCTTTCTAAATTCTGACAATGGTAAGAGGAGCTATTCAAGGTTGTAGGTGGAACCTGTATATGCTTGAGCTGAAAATTGACAAATGAGCTTCTGTTGTAAGAAGAAGGTCAAAATCTAATTCCTTTGGGTTTTGTTACAGCTGCTGCTACTGCTATTATAATTTGTTTTACTATGTTTGTAAAAACCCCATGGGGTAAGATAATTTTTTTCGAGAAACCCTTGGAAGAACTGTTGACAGGCAGGGTTGAGTCCCTGGTGTTGGCAGCATTCACTTCCTGGAGGGCCCCTTTCTGAGGCTGTTTCTCACACTGCATGAGGACTGGCACATTGACAGGACAGTGCCCTCATAAGGAAGTGTTGATAGCTGTCACTGGTCTTCCCATTCAGAAGAGACTTCAGTTTCCAGAGATACCATGAATGTCTGAGACCATATTTGTTGGAATATCCATGGGAAAGGATGAGAATTGCTGACAGTTGAACTCATGAGCTGGAAATGGACATGGCTCTGTGCTCTGGGACAAGTTTCAGGACAGTTTGCATGTCTACCACTGTCTTGGCACTAAAGTCAATGACGGAGAGTGAATAGGGTGATACCTTTGTCCTGATGCTGACCAAGACCCTCTCTGACTTTCACTGTGGGCAACTCCATTGTCTGCCTTTTCCAGTTGTGTCCAAGTAGTACAATAGAGAAGCACAGGGCGATTGATCACCAGGCTTGTTTCTGAAACATTCCCTCAGCTGTCTGCCTCACCCCAGTTCAGGACAGAACTGTGATCACTGTGGCTCTTGCCTCTCATCTTGTCTCTACAATGCAGGGACTTCTGTGGAATACCCAGTTCCAGGTTAGGAAATAACTGTCCCTTTAGCAGAGCACTGCTTCTGTTCTCTTTTCTCCCCCAGAAGCCCTTTGTTCTAGCACAGAGTAAGCTGAGAGCTGTACTTGCCCAGGTCAGGCAAAAAGCCTCACAAGTCAGACTTCCACACCCAATGTGCATGTATGGAACAAAGTCCGAGCACAAGGTGGTCCATCAGGCACCATATAAATGCCAGAGAACACATCCCTGCACCCACTATTGCCTCTAGGGCACTCTGCTTTGCTTTTCACTAAAATCAGGTCATTTGCAACCAATTTGAATATAGATGGTTGGAGAAGGGAATCAGTAAGACATCTATGTATCTGTGAGAGAGGAAGAGAAATGACTCACAAAATCATAGGACCAATAGCACCACTACACTGTAAGGTAATGTTCTCTGTTCTTAGAGGTCTTCACTTATGACATAACACCTGAATCCAATTCATGGCTCAAAATAATTTGAGTCTGCTTCTACTATACCGGGGAATCCGTCTTTGGGTTCAAATTATTTTGTTAGCCCAATCAAGATTTATAAGTGGGGCAAGATGGTTCATGGTCCTCTAAGTCACCTGAGCAAATGTCTTCATTCCATGGATCTGGTTTTTGCACATTTTAAACTGTATCTATTTTTATACTTGAATTGGCATATAAAGTGCTCCTAGTAAGTAGAAAGAATTTGCTATGATTGACTATGCTCTTTCTAAGGGCTTTCTAAGCGCTGAAGCAGTGGAAGGATGAAGAACTGTAAAATCTCTCCCACTTAGCATCCCTTTATTCTCTCAAGAGGCCCTTGTATAGTTTGAAGCAAGAGCTGGTCACTGTCCAGCAATGGCCTTTCATTTAGATCTTTTCTTCATTCTTCCTTTTAGTCCATAATGAAAAAAATGGGATTTAAATATGGAAGCTTTGCCAACGAAACTCCTAATTTTTCTTAGCCCCCAAACCAACTCTCTACCTGCCATTTCTTAGATTCCCAAACAATAACTTGTTTTTTTCTAAATAACAGGCACATTAGATTTGAAGAGCACATTGCAAACTGATTTAATCTCATATTTGCAGTCCTGATCCTTATCTGTCATTGTCCTCAGTTTTGGATGAGGAATCTGAGGCTCAGGGAGGCCTTTCCCCTAATGTCACCTAGTGATGAAGAGACAGAATCTAGCCCTGGGTTCAGCACAGGAATGCTGAGCCCAGCACACTCCCAACCACAGCCAGAGACAATTGTAGGTGTACTCCAGTCAAGTCTCACAGAAATATGGACAAGGAGGGCATCTGACTGTGTTCACCCCGAACAGCATCCCCTTGGAGAACTTGTAGTACCAGAAATGTGTATGGCAGGAGAGAAGCTAGAGATGTCAGGCCTCCTATAAATGTTCTGGCCTATCACTTCTCCTGGAGGAGGTGTGCAGTGCTCAGACAGAAAAGGAAACTTCCTTTTGACCTCTATCCCCAATGTTTCATCCAGCATTGAACTCATCTGAGTCTGACTCACAAGGAAGTGATAATCAAGGCCAAAGGCATAAGACCAAGAAGACACAAAGCCAGAGGACTGGATCCACAAATACACAGGGATATCAAGATCTGACAGCTAATAGAAAAAACAAACCTGGAATATCTTTGTACCCTTCCCTGGAGGTTACTTGTCAATGTCTAGAGACTGTGTAGATTGTCACGCAGAGAGGTTAGGGATGCTTCTTAACACCTCTACATGTACAAGATGGCCCCACAACTGAAAGCTGACCAGCCTCAAATGTCAATAGAGCTGAGTAACTTTTTGCTTCATTATCCATCTTGGTTATTCACAGCATAACATTCACATTTTGAGCAGTGGTTCTGAATTAGTCACCACCAAGGTAGTTATCAACCAACTAGTTAAGCCTGGAATCTGCTCACAAACCCATGAAAGAGCTTCATTGTGGAAGAGAGAAAGGAAAGTGGGAGGGTAAAAGGGAAAGAGGTATTCTCCCCTCTCTTCCTTGTGCTAGAAGAAGCCTGCGGAACCAAATGCTGCTTTACTGGGTAATCACACCTCTCACAGTGGCTGTGGCATGGGTCTTCATGTCCATCTAATCAGTGACACTCAGAAATCTCCCATTCATAGATGACAGAGCCAAGGTTGCACATGGGGAGGACTGACCAGTTCCTGGTAAACAGGAAGTTAAGTCTCCCCCATTTGTGGCTGAACTTCCTTCCCCAGCTACTCTGCCAAAGGTGTGGGCAAGACCACCAGTCATACCACATAGGGAACATGTGTTACCCATAGCCTTGCATAATTTCCAGGGTGTTGATCCAGATGTCACCAGGAGGCTTTATGAGCTCCACTATGATAGCTTATGGCCAAGAAACCAGACCCACAGGGCCAGAGCTGGTCACAGAAAATTCCCAATGAAAGAGGCTATTTGAACACTGAGATTAGACAATTCAGCAAGGTCCACAGGGAGATGTAGACTTTGATTAAGTTATCTCCAGAAGTTATCTATTCTAAGTCCTTCAATATCACTATGAAATATAACCAGAGGTGCAATGCCATTCAGGCAGTTCACCTAGCATTTGTTGAGTGTTTACTTATGAACAAAGGCTACTCTGGTCCCTTTGAAGCTAGAGGTGATGGAAAGATCCACTCTGGGATAACACACGTCCTCATAGGAGACAATGCAGTTGTAGAAGCCAAGATGACAGGCACTAGCACCTTCAGAGGTATACTATAGGGCTACAAGGCCATAGACCACCCAAGTCCAAGAGCATGTGTTTAGTTTAGGTGGGGGGTCTACTACTCAGTCTAGAGAGGCAACCTTGAAAAAAATTTGATTTCTTCTCCCACACTCTTGGTAGCTTCATTTATGTCTTCCAGACTGTTAGTGGACTCTTTCAGTCCTTGTACTGTCTTTGTTCACAGATACAGCACTTTGTCCCAAAGTGTCCATATCAACCACATTTGTGTGGTGGTAGGTTACCTGCCTGCTCCTGTTTAGTCAGCTTCATGGAAGAGATAGAGACACTCCTCAAGACTTCCCAACTTGTGGTCCCACTTCCTCAAGGTGATCACCAGTGGCCACTATTCTCATCCACTCACTCAAAGAGTCACTACTGAGCATCTGCCTGTGATAGGAGTTGTAAGGCAAGACCTCATTGCTAATGGATCAGCAAGGTCACCTTTAAAGTAGTAAAGTGGTGGCTCAAGAAGCAGTTTGGTGCCTTCCCAAGCAATACATCATTCTGAAATTAACTATAATGTAGCTATGACAATGACCATCATAGACGAATATGGAAGGTGGGTACCTGACAATCATCAAACTCTTTATGAATGTTTACTCCCTCAGTGCCACAGTCTATATGGCACCATGATCTCCACATCCCAGAGAGAAAAACAAGGTTTAGAGAGGCCCAGGTCACACAGCTAATAAAACTGAGTTATTCTTCTGTTCTCTCTGAATTCAAAGGTGTTGATCTTTACAGAGACCTTTATGGTATTAATCCATAATGCCTTATGGATTAATTAGGTTTGTTTGCTGCAGGTATTCAAAGCAGAGAGTGGTCTTTCTAGATCTCCAATGATCTCAAGTGTCAGATGTGAAGTCCTGGGACTAAAAGGGTCTTGTTTATTCTCACCACTTCCTATCACTGAACTTTCTGATCCCCCTCCACTTACTTTAATAAAATTGACAAGTTTTCCTTTTGAACCTGGAAGAACTGAACTCATGCCCTACATCTATATAAAAGGGTGATGGTGCTTGGCCCTGGGGAAGGGAAAGTGGGCATCCCAAGTGTCCAGTGCTGTAGTACACCATCACATGCCCCTCCCTTTTAAATCCCACTACAACCCTTTGAAGTGGGCATGATACTTAACATTCCCATTTTCCAAAAGAAGAAACTGAGACTTCGAGGACCAGTACTTTGATCCACAATGGGCCAGAGTTAGAGTTCAGGTTCATGTTTGTCTACCAAGAGGTCTTATTGTCTCCCCACTGGTACCATTCCTGTGTGTCAGTTAAAGAAGTAGATTTGGGCATCACTCAGGAGCCTAGTCTATGCCAGGGTAGGTGTGAAGTTCCACAGAGGACAAAGGGTTAGTTTCCCCTGGAGCCTCACAGTGTCTTTGACTGCCATCTTTTTCCATCTAATGACCTCATTATAACTTAATTACCTCTTTAAGGATCTTATCTTCAAATACAGTCACATTCTGAGATCTAGGAATTAGGACTTCCATATATGAGTTTTGGGATGACACAACTCAACCCATGACACCACCCAAACTTGTGTATCTCCTATCCTCTAACTTCCTCCCTCTCATCCCAGCCACTCTGCCTGTATTCACCCAATCCTTCACTTCCATCCCCGGTAGGGATGCCATCTGCCCTATCCACATGAGTCCATCTGTCTATGGTCCCAAACCAAAGCTGTAATTTTTTTCCACAAAGGGGCTGGAGTTGCCCACACATGGACAGTGGATGTTGAGTACCCATACCCATTTCTCTATGTGGTGTCAAGGAACCAAGCTTGCATCTGTAAAAAAAAACAATCCAGATGTGGCTATATCAGCTAAGTTGAGGGACGCCACTTTTCAGAGTCCTGCAGGCAGAGAACACACCAGCATCTGAGAGAAGGAAGCATGCTTGACATATGGGACAACCACAATCTTATGGTTGGAAACCATGCATTTATCACCCATCCGGCCTTCAGTTCAGGCATCCCTGAGGCCCGGAGACAGATGACCTCCTGGTGAAAGCCCTAAAAACCCATCTTCACTCAACTATGGAAGCCCCCTGTGGACTGGCATTCCTTGGGTGAGGTGGGAGTTTGTGGCATCCTCCAGTACACAGACTTTAAACCAAATGGAAACTACCTGACTGAACACTAGAGACCCTCAGGTGGGAAGCAGAAAGGGAAATTAGAAAGGGTGGTAGTGAATGAGTGCAGTGTTCATAAAATCATGGGAAGAGGAATCCCCAGAAATAGGTGGAAGGTGAAACTTTCAGACTGGTGAGGTCTCACCTGAACCCACCTGAGGGTAAAGTTTGTTCAGCTACTATTATGGTGGCCCTGTGTCCAACACACTGAATATCTACTTAAGATGGTTGACCAACCATGATCAGTGCAGCTGATAGACTGCCTGGGGCATTTGAGCACCAATGGGGCTCTTCCTGAGGCAGCCATAGTCGATGAGTGAACAGAGCAGGGACTTGGAGCCTGGCCATTTCTCCCAAAGGAGGACTTCTCCACCAGCAGTTTTTTTCTTCAGAGAATACAGTGGCTGCCCCATGTTCTGATAACTCCTGTAATCAAATGACTTCTTCCTCTTGTAGTTCATGGGCATCACTTCTCAGTAAACCTGTTTGTTCTCCCTCTCTGTACTGCTTCCTGAAGAACCCAGACTGCAACAGTCCCCATTAGTGAGGGCAAGGGAAATGTGGATGCAAATTTCAGCAAGATAAAGCTCAAAGAGACGAAAATATGTGCCCAGAATTCATGAGCAGCTACAGATCAACCCCATGTGACTTTCCCACCAACAAAATCGACAACCCATTCTGCAATCGTGAAGACCCCTCCATAACTTTCCCTTATTTTGGTCCCATTCAACCTTCTTTCTCAGGGATTAGGACTTGACCTCTGAACTGTTGGGGATTTGCCTTTCTTTGAGCAATTGCCTCTGGGGCCCTCTGACTTTTCCAACATTACATATCCATTCTCTTTACTACTTCTCAGCATAAAAGTCTCCTGATCTAGAAGGTATCTGTAGAGGATTACAAGGAAAGGTGGAGGTGTTGCCACATTGCCACTACAGTCTCTGTTTTCAATCTACACTGACTCATTTGGATGAAAAAAGTTTGACAGGGTCAGATTCCACAGCTCAGTGCAAATTTTTGTCTCTCCCTACAAAAGAAAATGGACTTGTGTATGTTTGCAAAACATCCCTATTAGCAGAACCAACATGGAAGAGTGCAGTTAATGCTTAGCATAAATGTTTGCAGAACCAAGATTTTGAATAGCACCAAGGCAGTTCATAATATTTTTCATTCTGTGATTCCCTGTGCAATTAAACTTCCTCAGTGTTCACTTGCTGATCACATGTGAAATAGACCTCCTTCTGGACTCAGCTCAGTTATCCCAGAAGCAGAACTGAATTATGATCATGCAGCTGAGAAAACTTCTGTCACTTTTAAGTTATTTACCAAAGAGAAAAATAAACACATTTTTCAGTTTGGAAGTTAGAAAAACAATTTTTTATTTGTTCTTTCTAGTTATACATGACAGTAGAATGTATTGTAACATATCATATATACATGAAGTATAACTTCCCATTTTTGTACATGACGTGGAGTTACACTGGTCATGTGTATACATATATATATATATGAACATAGGAAAGTTATGCATAATTTTCTACTGTCTTTCCCATTCCCATCCTTCCTCCCTTCCCCCCCCACCCTACCTTATCCCATCAGGTGAACCTCCACTCCTCCCCTACTACCCCAACCAGCCTATTGTGAGTCAACATCTGCATATCAGAGAGAACATTTGGTCTTTGTTTTGGGGGGGATTGACTTATTTCACTTAGCATCAGAGTCTCTAGTTCCATCCATTTATTGGCAAATACCATCATTTCCTTCTTCTTTATGGTTGAGTAATACTCCATTTTGCGTATATACCACATTTTATTTATCCATTCATCGTTGAAGGGCACCTAGATTGGTTCCATAACTTAGCTATTGTGAACTGAGCTGCTGTAAACATTGATGTGGATGTGACACTATTGTATGTTAATTTTAAATCCTTCGGGTATATACTGAGGAGTGAGATAACTGGGTAAAGTGATGGTTCCATTTCAAGTTAGAAAAGCAAATTTGACTCATAAAAAAATGATCCAAGCCAGGCTTTCACTCACAGCAAAGCCACAGCTCCCACAGGGAGATCATTCCCGCCTATTCACTGCCCGTTGCCATATCCAGCCCATCTTTCAAGGCCAACAAGGGTCCACCTACTCCAGAAGCCTTCTTTTACCACTACCCAAATCCACAGGGATCCTGCAGGATCTGAATTCCAGAGCAGTTAAGATTAGACCCTACTGCCACTTGTCCCCAAAGACTAGGGCACAGGACTTGCTCCACTCCCTCCCTGCAACACATTTTTGTTACAGACAAACTCAGTGCTTAAAACCACCCTGAATTCAGAGGTTATGATGATCAGTGAGCAAAAGCCCAAATTTTGTGGGGCAATGATCATACAGAACTTTAGATGCCCTGACATTAACTAAGGTACAGGATACAAAATGTTGATAAACTTAGAACTTTTGTTTCACGAACTTGATGTTCATCAGTGGGGAGATGTCACCTGGATCTGAGGTCAGGTGGAGTTTGCTGCTCCCTGATGCTCACATCCTCTCAACTCTGCTCATTCCAGATACTTAGCAAAGTCATTAATATAACTCACAGCCCATGTCCCTCTCTCTATCCATATCAGAGAAGATGGGAAGCTTGTGGATATGAGACTTGTAAGAATTTTGGATGGCCAGGATGATCAGTGAGTTTAGGTCATCACACCAGAGCAAATATAAACACCAGCTCTGATGGTGGTACTAGGTGATGTCTAAGAAAAATGGATCATATTTGAACACTACAAGATCTCAAGTGATGCTCTGGTGTTGCATCTCAACCAGGAAATCATTTCTAAACATTGTAATATGAACCCCTTCTATGGTCAAGATGATGTTTGCAATTTTGTATACTGTGAAAATGCTGTAAATAAAAAAGGAAATGTAAAAGAATGACATTCTTTTAACTGATGTCCAACACTGGTATGCAAGATTTGGGGTGTGTAAGTCTTTATAGCAATATGATCCCACATCAAGCACTCAACAACAGCACAGGTTAATTATTGCACAGAGAAGCCCATTCCATGAGGGAGTCTCATGGTACTTCAATGCTGGAAAAATTGATGGACATTCCAGATTTCAGGCTTTTCCTATTAGTTATTATTATTTTCATCTTCTGGAGATAGTGCATCAGGTCTTCCAATTGTCCCTTCACCTGTCTGTCTGTAAGGACACCAGTGACTTCTTTGATTCTTCCTTGAGCAGATTTAAGGATTATCATGAGGCAGGGGTTGCCCATCCCCCTCAACCAACCCCCCTGCAAGTAAATAGCAGGAAAACTTTAAAATCACTCATACATTATCATTTTATAAGTTTGTTTAAAAAATGCATTGATTTTTTTTTTCAGGCTTGATTACCTTTGTTGCCTCTAGATAAATGCTCGTTGATTGTGGAGCCTATTTAAACAGTGTCACTTCTGTTAGTCCTACCTCCAGAGCTCTCTGTTTCTCTGCATCTGTGGAGTGCAGGTCAGTGAAATGCCTTTATGATAGAATTCTGCTGTAATGTCTAGAATGATGTGCAGGAAAGGCCTTCAGTGCTTGTTGAATTTAATGACATCAAATTTGGAATTTTATGCACAGGCTGTCCTCTCTAGGTGAGCAATGTGCTATTTGTCCAGACTGAAACGAGCAGCACATATTAAAATGAATAAGAGCAGGGAGTTGGGGAATAAAGATAGTAGGTCCTGGTAACGAAGGATTGAGTGAAATGTCATTAGGTTATCAATCATGGGCACTGATGTCTCAGTGACCCTCTGCATTGCCCCTGCAACAACAGTTGTCTGTCAGAGTCACATCCTGCATTCAGGATATTGGGGGTGATGTTGGGTGTCCCCACATTTTGGAGTCACCTTAAGGTCATGCTTGCAGCCCTGGTTTCTCAGAGCTTAGACTTGGATGCTTCTAAGACTCTTGATTTCAAATACAGTGAATTTATTCTAAATTCTAAGACTGCTAGGAAGTCCATTTTAGGTTCCATAAGGCAGTCCCTTCAGTGTGGTTCCTTGGCAAAAGCTGGCCTAGTCTGAAAGTGACCTTGTAAAGCTGTGAAACTCAGAGAATGAAGGACCTTTTAAGATGAGTACTTTGCAAATCTCCTGCACACACACACATACACACACACACACACACACACACTGATGTGTACACATTAGGGGAGAATATTTAATATAATTATGGAAGAGGGTGGATGAGATACAGCCATAACGCAATGAGAGATTAATTTCCTACTGTGGCATGTGGACTCTGCAGATGACCTCAGACTTCTACCTCATTCATGTGCGTGTGAAAACAGAACTGATTATGAAACTTAGCACTTACAGGCCCCTCATTGTACAACAGAATCTTCTTGGCTCTCAAACTCTCCAGGGACTGATTTTACACAAATCTGAGTGTCAAGTTTGAACATTGAGGGTGAAGAAGAAGCAGATCCAACCTCTTCTTCCTGCTTTCCAGCAGGTCCTCCTTGCAAACAGCTTGCTGAGGCACCAATTTGCTCCTTAACTTTGGTTTGGAGTTTTCAACCTTTTTTCTCAATAAATGTTTTGAAGAAAAATAATTTTCTAAAAAATGAATATCTTCCTGGGGCCGAGCGGCAAACCAGAAGTCTTCATCTCTCTTTCTAAAGTCTCTCTCACACAGGTATGCACATAATAAAAATATTACACAAAAGGCTATTACAATTCTGCTTAAAAACCTTCCACAGGCCCTAAGAGTAGAGACCCATATTCTCAGTCTTGGGAAACAATCCCACATCAGCTAACCCTAAGTCACCCTTGTGGCCTGTTCTCTTTGGTATACACCCTAACTTCAGCATTTTCATGCTGACTCTTGTGTTTTCTAACTTTTCACAGAGCCAGAAGCAGTACCTATCCCACCAAGGAAGTAGACATTCCCAGTAGCTGGGGACACATAGCCTAGGCAGCTACATTCCAAAGGACCTCCCTTACTGGGGTTGACAAGATTTCCTGGCATAAGCAGGCCCATCTCAAGCTTTTGTCAATCTGTGTCTGGTGGATGTGTGTTCAGGGGACAGGAAGAGACTGAGGAGATTAGTAGACAGCAAGAGGCAAACTGTGAAGTGAATTACCAAATTTAGGGGTTCTTCTCAGATATACTGGTAATTTAGAGACTCAAAACTCACCCATAGGCCTTAACAACATGTGCATATCACAGCGTGAAGCAAGAAGGCCTTAGGAGAAGCTACATGGCCTCCCTCAGCCTCCCGCTCAGAGGAGGCATGTATACATGTGACTTTATAGGGTGTCCAGGGTCTGCACAAGCTTCCCTGGGAGTGTGAGTCTAGTAGGCTCCTTGAAGATGGAGGTGGGACCAAGGTCAGCACATGGAACTAGAATCCTAACTGGGGCTTTTCTTCCCTTTCCATCTTGTTCTCAATGACCCCACAGTGTGACATGCCCTAGTCTGCTCTGTTCCCTAACTGCCCACCCTGCACAGGTACATCAAAAGCAATTGATCCCCAAAGACCCAGGTCATTGTAGACATCTCAGAAAGCCTGGCCTCCAAGCTGCCTCAAGTCTCAGAGCTTCTTTCCTCTTCCCCTGCAACCAGGCCAGTGCAGGTCTTCAATTCATTCATCTCAACCACAGCATTTATTGCAAACCCACTACCATTAATCCTACCTGCAGGGACTCAAGTGCTGAAAACAAGTGAACATCAACTAAATGATGCTCGAAAACAACAGCGAGTGAGAAACATAAGTCACAGACAATCCATACCAGGACCCATTTAGATCTGGCTCAAAGCAAGAAACTATAAACTATAAAGCATATGCAGGTGAGATAGTAATAATACAAAGCTGGAGGGTGCCACACAGGTTACAAGCGATTCTTCCCCACAGAGAGGCAAGAGCAGGGGTGGCAGGTAGCAAAGGGATGCGTGAGACACTGGTGATATCCTCTTGTTTAATCTGGGTCAGGTATGTGGATGCTTTCTATTGTTCTTAAACTGTGCATACACACACACACACACGCACAAAATATATATATATATATATATTGCTTTTATGTATAATATAGTTCATGGTCTTTATTAAAAGCCAAAAATTCAGTGTGGGAATTCTTTTTTTTTTTTTTTTTTTGAGGGGGCAGGGTACTAGAGATTGAACTCAGGGGCACTGTACCACTGAGCCACATCCCCAGTCCCTTTTTGTATTTTATTTAGAGACAGGGTCTCACTGAGTTGCCTAGCACCTCACTGTTGTTGAGACTGACTTTGAACTCTAGATGCTCCTGTCTCAGCCTCCCAAGCTGCTGGGATTATAAGTGTGCACCCCTGCACCCAACTATAGTGCAGGGAATTCTGCTGAGTGTGAAGAATGAAAGGATTAAGGAGACATAACCCCATGCCAAAATCTCTCTTTCTCCATGCCTTTTAATTCCAGTGCAATGAAGTTGCAATAGCAGGCTTTACAGCCAACGGATATAGGCTGGAAATCCTGCCACTAACATGGTATTGAGTATCTCTGTGCTTCACTTTTCTCATCTTCAAGGCAGTGGCAGGGGGTGTGGCTGTAAGGATTGAGTGAGGAGACAGGGGACAGACTCAGCACAATGAGCAGCAGGAATAGTTACTATCATTGTTGTAAAGATTCCCAGTTCAACCCTACTTTATGCTGGCCAATATGACTGTAACTCCCTCTGTATTTTAAGATTTACTTTGGAGAACAGACATCTCATTTTATGCATTTGTTTATTTCCCTCAGTATTTGTTGTTTGGGAAACAGAGTAAGTGTTATGCATACATATTAGAATCTGATTAAATTTGATCCTTTCAAGAAATGCCCTTGTGAGGAAGGCAGGTGGCATGCTTTTTCTTTAACTGACAAATAAGGGAGACTGATGCTCACAGAGGTCAAATGGAGACTCCGCTCAGAAACCAAGATGGTTCCTCTTCTCACAAAAGAACAATGGAGAACCTCAAAGGCTGATTTCTGCTTCTGAGAGTTCAACCACAAGTTTTAAAAGAAATGGGTTCAAAGGTTTGACCAAGAAAACCCAGTTATTTCCACCCATCAATGCCTTTTGAGATCTCATAGTCTCCAAAAAAAGGAACTGGAGACCCCTGTTTCACTTAGAAAGTAGTGTGCTTAAATATTAAATGAAAATTCCTTAGAGGTACTTTGATTTCATATGTTAAAACAAACTTCTTTCTTTCATCTTGGAGAAAATGAAAACTATTCTCATTGCTACAAAATCCAAGATGAGCAAATTCAACATCAGTTAGTTCTGTGGAGCCGGGTGTCAGGGGAGGGGGCGAAGACGTCCAATGTGATTTTATTGTGCAATGGGGAAAAATGGAAAGGGTTTCAGACAGAAGATGCTGGCATTTGTATGTTGCCTAAGTCCATCTGACATCGTGGACTTCCTCAAACAGCCTGATGCTTCTGTGTCTGAGACATCTCAGTTTTAAGCATAATTTTAACCATGAGGATGATGGTGAAGAGAAATGACTTCTTCTGCTCACTCATGTAGATGTTGATGAGATAAAACTAGAAAACTGTACAACATGTTGAAAAACTTTTGTTTCTTTTTTTCTCATTTTATTATTTTTTGTTTTTATTTTTTACATACTGCATTTTGATTCATTGTACACAAATGGGGTACATCATTTCAATTCTATGGTTGTGCACAATGTAGATTCATACTATTCATGTAATCATACATGTACATAGGGTAATGATGTCTGTCTCATTCCACCATTTTTCATACCTCCCCCCCTCTCATGTCCCCCTACATAATCTAAAGTTCCTCCATTCTTCTCTCACCCCCACTCCCCAAACCCCATTATATATCATTATCCACTTAACAGGGAAAACATTCGACCTTTGATTTTTGGGGATAATGAGACTTCTCCAGGGCAGGTCAATTTCTTTGACACCCAAGGTAGTGGGTGCTCTGCCTGTATTTCCCAGGCTCAGGTTTCCTAGGAGGCTGATGGAGTCTTAATCTCACTTCTGCCTGAGGGGCTCCCTTTGCCTCTGCCAAGGGGAAAAGGGCAGGTCAGCCTCAGGACCAGGGAGGGGCTGTCCCAGGAGCAAACTCAATCAAAGGTGACAGGAATTGGTGGACTAATATCCCAGCTTCCTTTAGGTTGTGATCTCTGGTCTTCCAGATACCTGTGGGAGAGGTGGTTAAACCTCAGCACAACCATTACCTGCTTTTTAACCACCCGCCTTTAGTGGCTCCTCCCCTTTTCCCATTGCAAGTCCCTGTCTCCTACCGGTACTTCCTGGGGTGTCCTGCCAAATAAGTCACTGGCACCAAGTCCTCATCTGTGATCTGCAGAGCTGGGGAACCTGAGATTCAAGCATTCCCTCCCTCCCCTCCCCTCTTCAATAGGAAGCTCTTCTGTGCATGCCCCAGGGCCATCTTTGTTTCTACGTGTGCCCCTCTGAAGGTGAGACCTGACCTTTACAATCTGCTAACTCATCTCTTCAAGATTGACCACTTCCCCACAATGCACAGTGGGAGCACCTTTGTCTATGCTCCTACTCCAGCCACTGTAGACAGGGCATCCCAGGCTATACACCTTGCCCCAGGGAATGCTGGGAACATGCCTGTCTCAGGTGACCTAGCTTCTAACTCTTACAAGCTCCCTGCCCAGTGTTCTTATGTTCACAACAGGCATTATACCTGTCTCCACAAATTTATCATAAGCAGAAAAATAGTCCTTTTTTGGCAGTTCCAAGAGTTTTGATAAATATACACTGACATGTAACCACTCTCACAGTCAGAAGTCAAAGTCTCATCTTGATTTTTGGGGATAATGAGACTTCTCCAGGGCAGGTCACATGGCCTCACATGGCCCTTAGAATCAAACCCTGCCACACCTGTAACCCACAGCAACCGCTTTATCCATTCACCTTTCATATAACTGCTCCTTTTCCAGAGTGTCACCTGAATGGAGTCATAGAGCATGCAGGCTTTTGAGCCTGGCTTCTCTCCCTCAGTATAATGCCTTTAAGATTCATCCAGGTTGGGACAGGCATCAATATAATTTATTCCTTCTTATATCTGAGTAGTGTTTCATAGCATGGATGAGCAGTTTGTTTATCCATTCACCATTTGAAGGACATGTAGGTTGTTTCCAGTTTGGGACAATAATGAATAATTGTGACTATGAACAACTTGGTGCAGGTTTTTATGGGAACATCAGTTCCCATTTTAGTGACATAAATGTGCAGAAGTCAATTGTTAACACCTTTCTACCAGGCTCACACCATTTTCCTGTCCCACATCTCCATTTCCTAACTTGTACTTCCTGGGACCACAGTCCCCAAGACCTTGTATTAGGCCTGTTTTTGAGGAACTTGCCCTAAGACAGCATGTGACCTTCTAAATAAGGTGGGATGAGACACCATGAGGCTGTGCTGTGCCTGGGGCCCTGGAGCAGATAAATCCTGTATAAAGTCTAAGTTCATGATTTCCTAGGAACAAGAAGTCCTGAGTTCCAGCAGCCACTGGCTATCTGCAGCAACCTGACCATTTTCATAGAGAAATTCTCACCAAATCCTGGACCTCTGAATGGAGAATAAGTGTCCCATTCCTCCTAACTAGCATTGACTCTTGTCCATTTTATTTATTTGGACAGTGCATGCTCATTATCAAAAAAATCCATAATTTAAAGAATGTGAAAATTCCTTACAATTCCACTCTTAAAGATAACCTTGCTCATTAAAAGCTGTGCTCAGACATTCCCAGATATTTTCTGTGTGTAAATATGAAGAGATTTTGCATTTTAAAATAGTAAATGAATCATGGACATTTTCTCCTCATCCAATCTTTAGGGACTTTCTCTATCCTAGCAAAGGAAGAAAAGGAACTTTTGATACCTGCGTCTTATTCCTCTATGCTTTCCAAGATTGCCTTATTCCATCAAAAAAGGGGGTGTACAAAAAAGGACAAAGGGTCTTTTATTTCCCCACATTATTCAAATAGATTAGTTTCCTCAAATATAATTTTAAAGGGAAATTGTCAATTTTCCTGTTAGTGAAAAACCCATTTTCAAAGACTAACCTCTTCCAGCAGGTGCAAGGGTTTTCCTATCTGGAGATCATCTCTGCTGTCCACCTCCCTGAGGTTTCCTGGTAACCAAGCCTCACTCCTCGACCAGTGTCACATCATGAATGTCTTATGCTTGGCCTGGGTCAGGGTCTCCTGTGCCATTCCCTTCCCACCACCATCCTGCTAGGAAACGTTGTTGAGTACCTACATTGCCCATATACAGAGAGAACAGCCCTATTCCACATCTTCCCAGGAGACCCTCAGAGGCAAAGCAGCTCACAGAGCTATCTCTTCAACATCTGACCCACAGTGGATGACATAGCAAAGGAGCGCAGAACTCAGTTGTTATATCCTACGGATCCGTTCCCCAGTCCCACCTCTCCCTCCCTGTACCCCTATGACCACATGCCATCATATGACCAGAGATTAGAATGAGAGCTCCAAGAGACGCTTATATCAGGACAGAATGTTACATGCTTGTGCTGTCCAGTACAGCAGCCACTTGAATTGTCACTCACATGCTTGAGGAACTGGATGTTTTATTCAGTCAGAAACTGCTATGGGTAAAGTGAAAGAGAAGCCTGGCATCCAGGGAAAAAAGAGCATCTTATACAAGGCCAAGACCCTGCTCATCAGCATAGACAAGTCCAAGGTCAGGAGAAAGGCCTTCTCTGTCTTCCCACAGCACTCTGGGTCATTTTAAACCATAGGTTGGAAGGATGCAGGTTAGGTGAATGGATGGAAGGTGGAATCAAAGGGGCCAGGTCTTGGCAAGTGGTGGTAGCTGTTCTGGATAGCATCTCTGCTGACTCAGCTCAGTTAGAACCAAGTCAGCCACCATGTCTGAACTGACAAGTAGGATTGCTTTCCAAGGAAGCAGCAGAGGTATGAAGAGTACATGAGAAAAAATGGGCCCATCATCACTCTCATGTAACTTACACGAGTCATTTCAGGGGCCTAGGTACAGATTCAGATGCCACGTTCAAGCTCAGAAAAGCAAGAAAGGAGGGTTTCTCCCAAATGGTAGCAACTTTCCATGCTGTGTTGTTCATTAGAGACACAGAACAGGAGCCCAAGCAGACCATCTCTTCTCCTAGGGCTTCAGGCATGCTCCATAGCCTTGGAGCATGCCCAAGGCCTAGACGAGTTACCAAGTCAAATTAAACTGATGGCTGTGCTCCCCATTGTGAATCCAGCATCAGAAGAAATTAAGAGGCATATAACATGACAGGGGGCTCCATATTGTATGAAGGGCATCCAGGGTGATAAGAAGGAGAAAACCTCAAGTCCTCAAGCACCATTTCTATCTGGGGAAACTCAGGCATATCCTTGGCTCTCTCTGGGCCTATAACTTGCCTGTAAATTGTGATCTGAAAACCCATCAGACTTCTCAAATTCCAGTAAGCCTAAGAATGACCCAGCATGCTTATTTAAAATCCAGGTTCTGGCATCCTGGACTGGATCCTGGAACAGAAAAAGAATATTAATGGGAAAACTGGAAAAATCTGAATAAAGTATGGATTTAACTAATGGTAATATGCCAATATTGCTTTCTCAGTTTTGACAAATGCTTCTTGATCATGTTAGATGATAACATTAAAGGAAGCAAATAGGAAGGGACATAAGGAGCATTCTGTTCTGTCTGTGCAGCTTTTCTGTAAATCTAAAATTATTCCAAAATAAAATGTGTATTTAAAAAATAAATAGTTTCTGAGCTCAGAAATCTTAAATTTAGTAGGTTTGGGGTGGTCCAGCAATTGGTAGAGTTTTAACCAATTGGTTAAAGGGGGAGTCTAATTATGATGCTCTCAACTGAGATGGCTCCTAGTACCCATGCTCTCTGAGACAGATTTCCATCAAAGGCAACAGGGATAGAGCAAGTAAAAGGCCACAGAGACCCAGTGGAGGCTGAGAGTAAGAGTCAGAAAAGGCCCTGGGATCTACAAGGGCAAGAGATAGCTAAGGACCAAAGAGAAAAGTGCAAATACCATCAAGGAAGGACATGAGTCTGAGGAAGAGCTGGGGACCCCAGGCACCTGCAATACTCACCTGCATTGTGCACCTGTGTGTGTGGAGGTCACCCAGAGAATCAGCCCCAGGAACCTATAGATTTTGCTCCTGACAAAACATGCAAGGAACTCATAGCCAAGTCTTTGGAATAAATGGAAGAGTCAGTTCCTGGGTGAAAATTTAAAATGTCAGAAATCAAAGTGCAAAGGCCCCAACCTGCTGTGTCCATACCCCATGTGAAAAAAAAACCTTGACTGGATAAGGGAGACTACCAGCTTGGCCATCAAGAGAGAGGTACTGTGGGAACATCCCAGACTCATGGTACAGAAGAGATTATTTATACCTGGGAAGTTGGAGGGAGATATTCCAAGCACAGTCAAGAAACAACACACATGACCACATAAAAGCAGGTGTTGTAGGGTACCTGTGGGGAGCTGGTATGATCAGGGTACAAGCCTGCCAGAAGTAGAAAGGCAAGAAAACCTAGATCCTGAACAGAAAGTGTGGCATAAAACATGGTAAGAAGAGGGTTTTAGGATCTGTGGGAACTCAGGGAAGCAGGATAAGAAGAGTCATGGTCCTGAAAAGTTGCTGTGGTAGCCCTTAGGTGGGTAGGAACCCCAAGAGTCTGGGGGATACCCTAGCTTAGCAGACCGTTGCAGAGGAGGCACCAAATGCCTGGGTTAAAAACCAAGAAGAGGGAGTGTTCTTGAGATACTGGTCAAGAGACCAGATGCAGAAGCCAATCAAAAGGAGTCGATGCACAGAATCAAAGCTGCAGCCCATGAGGCAGACATTCTGGGTCCAATCTCATCTTGTGATCAAGAGTGAGCAACTCCACCAACACTGAACTATAAAATGGAGGTGATAACTGCACCTGCCCCTTCGGATAATGGGGCAAAATAGACTAAACAAATTCCCAAATGTCCAGCATTGGCATAATTTCTATCAAAAGTGCTCAAAAATATTAACTATTATTACATCAGAGTCAGATTAAAATTTCCTCTGAGATTTAAAGCCTAGTAAACTGTTTTTAACATGGGACTTTCAAAAGGCAGATGAGGAGGTGACAGTTGCACCTTCTGTCCAACAACATAGCTCCAGGTCCCAAGAGGGGTGAGAAGAGCTTCTGTGCAGATTTGCAGAATTTCAGTTTGTCCCACAAGGTGTGTGTCTGTTGCTCTTCACTTTGCTGGGCACAAAAACTGAAGCTTCCTATTGTCTGAGCAAATCTCTGAGTAAACACAGCTGTGGGATCTTCCAAGAGCTAGCACATGGAGGCCAGCAGGTACTGCAATCCTTCTGATACCAGACTCCTAGATCCCACCTATTACCCTCCACCCTAATCCCAGAAAAGGGTCTTTCACCTACTTCAGTAAATATTTGTTAATGAATGCAGTCCTAGAGCCATGGGGGCCTCCACTATGGGAGGAGTCGGGGCACCTTCAGGATTCAAGTGTCTGTCACTTCCTGATCTCAGTGACAAGGAAGCTACTAAAGTCACTTACCATTCTTTCATTATTTCAAAATTGCACAGCTTGTGACCTTGTGGTGTAATGGTAGCACATCTGACTACAAAGTCACACAGCTTGCCTATCTCTGAGATAATTTCCCACTCCTGCCAGTACACAGGACTTCTCCAAGAACAAAGACACATTTGACTTCCAAGGGGAATTGGGGTTGCCATGAAGTCAGCTGGGAATTTGGACAGGCTGATGTGGAGAGAGCCAAACATCCACAGGAGGTCAATGATGAGACAAATGAGAAGGTCTTGAGAGCTCAAGAGGACAAGACCCAGCTGCACAGGCAGGTTGGTAGGGCCCCACCGGATGAGTAAGCAGAAGGACAATATCGAAAAATGACTCACAAGAGGAGCAGATATTTCCCTTGGGTGGGAGGGAATCCCCTAGTGAAACTTCAGTTTAACACTCAAGGATATCTCAGCGTTCAATGAATGGACATGAGTATGGTCAAGAAGAAAGACTGTGCCACTGTGAACAAATCATTCCTGTCATTTCCTGTGTGACTTCACTGTACCTCCCCATGAGTGATGTTGCTTCTTTCCCCCCTGGGGCAGAAGTCCTTCGAGCCTTAGACCTGGAATGGTTATACCTGCAGAACCTGCTACAAAATCCAAATCTCGGATTTCACATTGGACTTATGAATTAGCATCCCTAGGGATGGGGTCACAGAATGTGTAATTTTAAAACCCCAGGGTGATTCTGAGGAGCATCCAGGTTTGGAAACAGTCAAAATGAGAATATCAAGATCCCTGGCTCTGGACAGAAGTCAGATGCTTGGACTCTGGTTATCCTGAGAGAAGCAGTTGTCCTGCCCCCATCCCAGGAACACTTCGGAAATCATGCTTGGCCTCCACCTGCTGAGTCCCATCGGCTGGAGCAGCGAAGGCCCAAAGAGCTATTGCTGCCATAAATTTAAAGAAATGAAGCATTACAGAAGATAATTTTCTTTTTGATTCCCAGCCAGGCTTCCTTTGGGGAGATGGCTATAAATCCACAGCGTCCCTCCTCCCCCCTCTGCCTGCCACCACTGGCTGTGACTGAGCTGACTGTCCAGACAGGCTGTTGCTTCCTGAGTCCCTGGCAGCTCTGTGGGCCATTCTTTCCCCTTCCTGGGCAACACCAAGACTTGTAGGGTTTCATTAATTCAAGCCCTAGCTGAAGGACTTTCTCTCTCTCTCCTCACTGCTCACCTTTCTCCTCTTTCTACTCATTTTGGTTTTCATAAAATTTCCTTGCACTACCAACTTGGTCCAGTTCCACAACCAGCATCAGGTTCACTTAGTGGTATAGATATGATTGCAGATGCAATCAGAAGTGATGCTTTGCTAGCTCTAGTATAACTTAGTACAGATGCCAGTTGTTATAGTTTAAGGTGTCCCCCAAAAGTTCCTGTGTTGATGCAGGAATATTCAGAGGTAAATGATTAGATTATGAGAGCGGTAGACTAATTAGTACATCCTGGTTTGAATGCTGAATGGACTAATAGGGTGGTAACTGTAGGCAGGTGGGGCCTGGGCAGAGGAGATGGGTCACTGAAGGCATGCTATGGAAGGGTCATCTTCCCTGTGCCCCCCACTTCCACTTCCTGGCTTCCATAAGTAGAGCAGCTCTACCATGTCCTTCCACCATGATGTCCTCCTTCCCTTGGGCCCGGAGTAATGGACTATGTTGACATGGACTAAACCTCTGAAAAGTGAGTGACAATAAATTTTCCCTCCTCTAAGTTGTTTTGTGTGATATTTTGGTCACAGTAATGCCAATAAAAATGACTAACAAACTAACTCAGTGATCTAGGGGGGTAATATTTTCCCCCTAGATTATACTGGAGCCAAGCCAAGAAAATTTACACACAGATAAGAAATAGTGGGTTAAATACATCTTTGATTGCTAAGCCTCAACTGAATAATAAAATAGAGCTGAGAACACATGGATTCTTGGCAAATGCATTCATTCATTCATTGATCTACTCTTATAGTGATTCATTCAAGAAACATAACTAAGCAGCGTCATGACCCAGGCACTGTGGTAGATAAATTACACCAGACAGGAGAAGAGGAGGAATAGAGAGTGTGTGCAGCATGTTTATATATGAATTATATAGTAATATATATGTATATATATATATACATATATGATGAAACAAATGCAAATGACTGTCTGGGCACAAAGAGATAGTTTCACTAAGACATACACAGTGGACCTTCCTGAGAAAGCATTTCAGAAGGGTTCTGAGCAGCCCCCAAGGCAAAGACATGTCCATCAACCATAGAAAGTACTATCATGTGCCCAAAGCAGCCAGGCAAGTGTTAGCCTATAGGATGTGAGCAAGGAAGGCAAGTCATTTCTTATTCCAGCACCATCCTGCATGCTCTTTCCCCTTCTGCAGACCGGATTCAGGTGTGGGAAATGAAGGAATGGAGGAGGCACGAAGGAAGGATTACTGGAAGCCAACCTCAAGATGGAGGAAAACCACCTGTCAACTGGGAACTCATACTTTGTAGTCTTCAATGAATAATCAGTAACATTCTATATTTGAGACCTTGGGCCTTTGGGGGTACTCTGGCTATATAACCAACATCATTCCAATGGAGACAGACCCTTGGCATCTGTAGAAGCTCTTACACAGCAAGCATCATCAGGGAGACCTGTCTGTCTGAACAAGACAAGCAGATTCAGGAGTGAAGAAAGGACTTTTTTCCTGGGAAGTGGTCAAGTCCACCTAAAAGCACATACCTCAAACAAGGAAAGAAACCCTCGGTATTCAGCCAGTTACTACCCCTGGGCTCACAGTTCTGCCTTCAACACAGATGCATGCATTATTGTGAAGCAATTGTTCTGCACTTCAAAGACCCACCCTCCCAAGATAAATGTCTGACCATTTGTAATCCATAATCATCTAATAATATTAGGGCTAACAGTCCGACTTAGTCTGGTGGGGGAAAAAATCTGAAAAAAGCTGCAGAGAAACCCAGATGATTACATCTTGCTTTAATTAGTAGGACAGGAACAGTAGGGCAAGTGGCATTAACTATGGAGACCTGGGCCTTGCTGGTCAGTGCCTACCTCCTGAGTGTATCAGTCATTTGTGGGAACCCAATGAGCCCTCACCATATCTGCAGCTGGTATAGGTGCATTGCACATCTGGACTGGCTCCTGCGCAGTCACTAAGAACTTTCAGGATGTAAGCAAGGAAGATTCTGCATGAACTTCTGCATGAACCTGCCCCCTGTGGTGGGACATGTTGGACTGGGGAATTTTGCTGAAACTCACTCCAGCTGTAAACACATGCTTCCACCAGTGCATGCAGCATGGTGTGATCTCCCAGCCTTTCTCACCTTCCTGTCCCATTTGTATGCCCCTCAGCATCACTACAGGTCAGAAAGTGGCAACTTGTTAATATGGAGCCAGAAACAGGAAATATGGGCAAGTCTAGGGCTTCCAAACATGGGCCTTGATAGCACTGGTGTCCCCACTCAGCCTCTCCATTGCTTTGTGACCTGAGGCAAGTTTTTCACCATCTCTGAGCCTCTCTCCTCACCTGAAAAGTGGGATATCTCCTTCACTGTTTACTGGGATACTAGGTAAAATGATCCATATCCCAGCATAGTGTCTGATGCTGTAGAACTGCCCATTATCTTCAGCATCCTCACCAAGCATGAAGTTTAGACAAGTCATAAATAAACTTGTGTGAGTCATAGGTCTGTGTGCACCTGTTTCCTCCTCTGCCCAATGGTGAAATAGCTTCTAACTTGCTTATCCCTGATGGTATTGGTTCAAGGCACGTAGGAAACACTGAGGCCATGTACAAAACCCACCATACCATTCACTATAAACACCTAACCATGGAAATCCCCAGGGACTCTCTGGATATTGCAGAAGGAAAAGTGCCCAGAAAACTTGGGGCAAATCCTGTAGATGCCTAGTACTCACAGCACATACGGCCTCAGAATTAGATGTGGATTTGGAGAGTTAATAAGAAAAGACCGAGCCCTGTGGCCATGGCAACCCTCATCAGGAGCTCTATTTAAGGATGATTAAGGAACATTTACATTAGTTAAGAGTCCAAACATCTTCCTTTAGGCAGGGACATGGCCTATGCAGGCCTCTCTCCAATCTCTCAATACCATTAGCTCAGCTTTAGGCAAAGTTGCTGGGCACTGGAAGGCTAATCCTGCAGGCAAAGAATTCTGACTCTGTTTCCCAATCTCTTCATATCCCCTTGCATGAACATCCTTTATCCTCTCTCTCATGCAAACTCCTAGGTGAGTGGTCAACATCCATACACCACACTGTACATCTGCTTTACCTGCAAGACTAACTGGGGTGCTAATTCCCTTGTCACCAACCCTTTCAAGATCATCATCAATAGTCACTATTTTGCTTGAACCCAATTTTTCTGGTTTTGTACAAAGATAGAGTCCTTTTGAGTTGCACATGAACACGTGACATCCCTGAAATGAGATCAAAAGCCAAGTCCTAGAGGCATCTCCCAGACAACAACAGTGAGCTTGGCATGCAGGGACCCAGGGAACCCTAGGATCTGGGGGTCAGAAAGTGGCACCAAGGAAGAGGATGGAAACCTTTCAGCTGAGCTGAACTCTCCTGTGAATTGATCAGACTCTGTAGTGGGGTTCCACCTGGGAAGCTACCTCTGGGTTCCAGCAGAACTTATTCACTGGGGAGGGCATGACCCCAGCAGGTCAGTCCTGGGTACATGAGTTACAATCCCCAGTGAGAAGTCTTCGGCCCAAAGGGGCTCCCAGTGGGAATGGATGTGTTGCAACCCTCCTCCAGGACCCCACAGTGGAGCTTCTCCCCACAAAGGTTCATCTTGCTGTGGGTCTAAGCCACATAAAACTCCCCTTTAACACCCACCTAAACCCTGTATGCCATCTTCTATGACCTGTTGTAGCCACTTAGTCCTCTGTTTCCTCAAGATACTGCTTGATTTTGTTTTAGGCAGTTTTCTCATCACTATGACCAAAAGACCTAACCAGAACAATTTAGAGGAGAAAGTTTACTTTGGCTCACAGTTTCAAAGGTTCAGTCCATAGTTGGTCAACTCCATAGCTCTGGGCCTAAAGTGATACAGAAAATCATGGCCTAAGAGCATGGTGGAGGAAAGAAGTTCCAGATATGGTACCCAGGAACCAGAGAGAGCTCTGCTCACCAGGGAAAATATAAACCCCAAGGGCACACCCCCAGTGACCTACTTCCTCCAGTCACACCCTACCTGCCCATTGTCAACACCAGTCAGTCCATATCAGTGGATTAACCCAGGCCAGATGTGGTACTACATGCCTTAACCCCAGAGATTTGGAAAGTCAAAGCAAAAGAATTGCAAGTTCAAAATCAACTTCAGCAACTTAGCAAGGCCCTAAGCAACCTAGTGAAACCTTTCTCAAAATACAAAATAGAAAGGGCTAGGGATGTGGTTCAATATTAAGTGCCCCAGGATTCAACTCATGGTACCCATGTCCCCTTCGAAAAACATAGATTAGTCTAGAGTTCTCATAAGCTAGTCAATTTACCTCAGAACATTTTTGCATTGTCTCACACGTGAGCTTTTGGGGACACTTCATAGGTAAACCATAACAACCTTCTAGCACCATCTCAAGAGTACAGATGATACAGAGGCACCATCCTGGAGCCCAGTGATGCTGACTGCTGACTGTTTAGATAGGTTCCAGACTGGCCACTGGTTCCTATGTGTTGCCCCCAAACTCCTGATCCCACTTTTTGGGGGCAAGAGTGAGGAGCAGTTCCCTTCAGAGATCAGCCGCCTGGTTGGAGCCATATCCTCTTGAACCACCCTCCCAGATAGGATGGCAGCAGTCACCACTCACCATAGCTGGGATAGGAGTGTCTCAGGTGTCCTAAGTCCTACCCCCAGCTCCATTCTCATTCACATCTTGGAAAGGACACAGTTGAAGCCCTGTTTGCTGAAAGTTGCTACAGGCTTTCCAAAAGAAGGGCAAAATGAGGAGTAGAATCTCAGAGGGAGAAATTCCAGAGGTGGAATCTGAGCAGAAGTTTTGAGCTGCCACGCATGACCTGGGCTGCATGTCCACATTGACAGCCTGGCTCAGGGGGTCCCGCGGAAGCACTCATTATGGTTTGGATATGAGGCATCCCCCAGAACCTCATGTGCAAGATGATGCAGGAATGCTCAGAGGTGAAATGGTTAGATTGTAAGAGTTGCAACTTAATCAATGGATTCATCTAGTTGATGGATTAATCATTTGAAAGATATATTAGGTGGTAACTATAGGCAGATAGGGTATGGCTGAAGAAAGTAGGTCACTGGGGGTATGGCCTGGATTATAGCTGTCCCTGGGTACTTGCTCTTTCTTTCTGCTTCCTAGCTTCCACGAGCTGAGCAGCTTTCCTTTGCCACACCCTTCCACCTTGATGTTCTGCCTCACTTGGTCACAGAGCAATGGAGTCAGTCAATGATGACCCGAACCTCTAAAACTGGGAGCCCAAAATGAACTTTCCCTCTTCTAAGTTGTTCTTGTTGGGTATTTTTGTCACAATGATGAAACGTTGACTAAAACACACCTTATGTGGAAACCCCGGGTGTGACCAGCAGTCATACTCCTCTCTCCTCCACCTCCTCGCAGCCATCTGTTGAGATCAGTAGACTCCTCAGACACCAAAAGAGCAGAACCACCCACCAAGGTTCATCCTTATCGGGGCAGAAAGTCCAAAGACCCCATCCAGACCTGGAATCAAACTTGCTGCTAGAAGGCCTGGAGTCCTTGGGACAAGGAGAGGTGTCCTGCCTAAGAGAAAGAGTTGAGGAAAACCTAAGCCCTTTCCTTACTCAGCCATAAGAGCTACCCTGATGCCAGACTAGATGAAGATACTGTCAATGTCGCCCACCCCACCTTTATTTCTTTGTCCCCTGCTATTGGGTTGACTACTGGTCTGAAGGATACAGTGGACCCAAAGCAGCATAAGGCTGACTATTGCAAAATTCACTTGAACTTCTACCTGGAACTTCTCGTTAACCCACTCCAACCTATATATTGTAAGGGCCTGGGTGGGGTAAGAACCCTCCATGACAGTGGACTAGCCAGTTTCTGTGAAACCCTTCTCCCTGGGATCTTCCATAGTCTCAGCCAGTTGAGTACCAGATGCCTGTCCCTGTCCATTGACATGACCCTGCATGTCCAACTGGCATTACCCCTGAGGTTGCTGTCACAAAACAACAACCTGGGCAATGAATTTCTAAAGGTGGCTGTACCAAGATATCTCCATCCCTGGTGTTCACAGGATGTGATGTTAATCTGCCTCTTTGGGAGTATTATTTATGTTCAATCACTCCAATCAATAGACCTGGTGAGGTAGGATAGAAGAAATAAGGATAGGTAGAAAGGAGACTTGTGGGAAAGGAAAAAGAAAAAGAAACTGTCACTTTAAACCTAAGAAGCTCCATGAACACACTCACCTTTACTCCTCAGGACTGTTTTATTTTTCCAGATATGAATTTTTTAGGAAGCCCATGAATCTTACAGTATTGTGAGTCCAGGTAGTTGAAGCCTACATACATTTCTAGATTATACAAATTAATTTCTTTAGACCAAATAAAGCCAAGGTGAAAATCTTGGTAGGGACCCATGAATGAAGTGGGTACATTCCAAACACTATTAACAAGATAGTGTCAGTCCAGAGACCCTGAAAAACACCAGACCACTATGACCCACCCTGTGCTTCATGATTTAAAAAACTGAACTCACCAGGCTGATGCCTTCCCTGCACACTTCTCATGTCCTCCATTTACAAAGTTTTCTTTAAAAGAAGATCCTGAGACCCCTAAAGCATCTCTCACTCTCAAGATGGCGCACGTTCTCTATCCCTTCAACTGCATGCTTCTTGTTTTCCTAAATGAATCTGTGTCTGTACCTCCTTCTAACACATTCTGAAATTCTTTTCTGAGATGTATGTCAAGAACCTGCAAGGGCAAAGTTGAGAACTCCTTTTCCTTTCTGGGGAACCTCCTTGGGCCCCTCTCCAGTAAGAGAAAAAACACTACGTGACTTCTAAGGCTAAGTCACTTCTTTCCCGGGTGCTGGGCCTCTTGGACTGCAGGCCATGTGGTGGTTTGACCCTGACCTTGCTAGAGGTTATGCAGAGAAAGCACAAGAAGCTCAGTTGCTGCAGAGCTCAGCTGGTCAAGATTTTTAAGTGGAGCCCCAGAAGTCATGGAGCATGACCCACAGACCTGCAAGTGCAATAAATATCATTGTTGAATATTGCTAAGGTTTAGAGCAGTTTGTTATGCAACCATAGTAACTAAAACAATTTGCATTTCTCCAAGGACATATTTGGTTGGGTTTGTAGCCTGTGGAAAGTCCTAGGTCGTGAGCAAGGATATGATTATGGTCAATTATAACATGAGAGAAGGCAGTAGTTCATTCCTCTCGGGTGGTTCTGTTTGTCCTTGTTATTCCATGTCTCTTAATCCAAATGTAACTGGGGCTTTTTCTCCAAGGTTGCCTTATAGTATCTGATTATCAGTAACAGCAAAATAGCAAATGTGCAAATACCAAACAAAAAATGCATAACATTTCAGTACTGGCTTATTGTAGATAATGGAAGCACACTTGTCAAAAGTGCTCTCCCTGCAGAAACTGCTTAAGAAGGGTGTGCCCTGGGGTGTCATGGAGTCTGGTGTGAGAAACAAGTTGCCGGCACATGATGGAGCCCTGGAAACTCCTCCTGCTCCCCCTGGATTTCGGATGTGTTTCAAGGAAGCATGTAAGAATGAGAATTAACATGCAGAAAGTCTACCCAAAAGTTATCAATGAAACAAATTCTAAATAAATGAGATGCTTTCATTCACTGGCTCTTCATTCATCCAGTCAAGGTCCATGTGCATGGACACTTCTGGAAAGCTGCCTGGGAGTTGGTATATGAGGACAGCTGAGGCTTCAAAACATCATGTCACTTTATATTACATAGATATATATGTTATTAAGAAGAGAACAGTTGTAGACAAATATGTACTAAACTTTTCAAGTTAATTCTTCCTGTACAATATTATAGAAAATATTCTCTTCATATATATTTTTTGAAAAGCTGGAATTTTGAAAAGATGTTAGTAAGCTTTCAGAAAGAAAGACTCTCTTGCTTAAGTAACTTTCCAACTGGGACTCAGGAGAAAACAGGTCTGCTATTTCCCCAGGTTCTCAAGTTTGGTCCTGCACCTAGGCAGGAGCAGCTGGTGCTGAATTCCTTCAGTCTCAGGATGTCTTGACTAGAACAGGGACAGACAACCCTATGACATCCAATCTATCATTACCAGGAAGAGGGAAGGACAACAGTACAAACTGATACCCTCAGCAAAAGAATCAAGAGTTCATATTGGGACTGATCTTAATTTCCATTTTCTAAAGCAGAACCTGAGACAAAAGCGGCGATACTGATGATTTCCTAGAAAGTACAACCTCTAAGATATGAGTGGAGGATGAAGAGGCAGTGAAGCAGAGAATACAAAAGACCAAAACCTAAGGGACTAGTCATAAGTATTGTAGGACTTCTTCAGTGAGACCATATGGTCTACTAGGTCTTGGAAGAGTTTATGGAGGTCAATAGACTCAGAGGAACTCAGCTTCCATATCCATTGATCCAAATTCATTCCATGACATAGCACCTTTCATGCTTGTAGGTTGTATAATCTGGTCAACCTTGATAGCTCCCTAGGATACCACATTCCAAGCAGAATCTGCACCTCTGAGATGCAAGTTCACCATGGTGAGCACCAAGACCATACCAGGCCCTGCCACCAGGTGGCAATAGAGATCCTGAGAGAAAACAGCCCAAGTTCTACAAAAATGATGTAGGAACCAGGTGACCTTCCTGGAGGTTATCAGTACCTTAGATTGGAAAAACATAATACCAGTCTCCTCTACTCAACACAAGATCATTGAAAGTACTAGTGAACTTCCTTCATCCTACCTGCCCTGAAAATTGGTACCAGGGTTAGGTGAGGTCACCCAAAACACATTAAGCATTATTCTTACCTAGTAGCGCTAGAGTGTCATTAACATTAGCATTAGCATTAGCATTGGCACAGGAAAAAAAAAAAAAAAACTGCTTCACACATGGTGTTTTTGGCTCATACAGGTCCAAGAGAGATGACTGTTAAATATTCATTCAACAACTGGGGAGTCAATTGTTAAATTATTGATAGCTTGAAATCTGCAACAGTGAGAGGCTTTATAGCACAAAAATCAGAAGACACTACAAGTAAGTTTGCTTGGAAGTAAGTGGTTCCTTCCAGATTGCTGGTTTATTGCACACCACTTGTCAGTATTTTGGTTTTTTGGTTTCTTTCCAATTAAATTCAAAAGGGTGGTCCTAGAATTTCCTCCCATTCCACCCCAGACCTCCTGGAGTAGAAACTTAAGGGTTAAGCTGGACATGAACTAGGAAAGATGACTGGTTTACTCACATGAACATGAGGGAGCAGCCCAGGCTTTCATGTAACTCTAGAACCTTCAATCATTATCCTTTCCCAGCACTTCAAGATGCTTCTCAGGTGGAAGCATTTTTCTTTGCATTCCCTTTCTGGATCAATAGAGCATCACCAGTTTGACAGTTAACAAAGAGTCCTATTTCCTGACTTCTTGTAGAATGGCCACATTGAACTAGAAACTGACTGCTTTAGACTTGAAACATAAAAGGTACATACATGTTTGGTATTTAAATGGCAGTGAGACCTTTAGCTGGTGGTTCATTCCCTTATAAAGTTCTCCAAAGGAACTCACAAAGCTCTCCAAGTAGAGTTGGTTGTGTGTGCAGAGAGTCATGACCCCACCATTCTTGCTACTCAGAGTGGCTACTTTGACAGGAGCACTGGCATCCAGGAAACTTGCAAACACAGTCTCCAGTCCAGATGTCTACTCTTTCATCAAGACCAGCACTTCTTAAACTTTAACAAGCACATGAGTCCTAAGGATCAATGTTGTATTATTACCCATGGAATTCAGTAGCACTGGTAGTAAAAGATCCCTAACACCATTATGGATGAAAAGATCATCACTCCTTATATATTCATTTCTGGTGTCTGTTACCTTTTCCTTAAGGTGTCTTATTTACCTATTTCTGCATAACCAAACACTACAAAACTTAGCAGCTTAAGCAATGAAACTGAATTTGAGCTAGTTTTCAGCTGGGCAGTGCTTTCCCTCCAGGTGTTTTGCACTGGGGCTGAGATATCCCATATTCATGCATCTGGTATGGTGCTTTATTAGAGAGTTAGAATAGCCATGTGACCTTGCCACCTGTGTAGCTTGGGCTTCCTTACAGCATGGTGGCCTCCAATCAGTCAGACATTGTGTGTGGCAGATGGCTTCAATGAGAGAGCATTCCAAGAAGACAAACCCCAATGAGCAAATATCTATCAAGTCTCTGTTTGAGTCACATTTGATAATATTCTACCCTAAGCAAGTCACTTGGTAAAGTCCAAAGTCAATGAGGAAGTGGCCTACACAAGAACAAGAACATCAGAGAGGTGGTTTAGAGGGAGCACAGACAAAATAGTCCACCCAGGCCTCTGAATTCTGATTCCCACACTAGAATTTATTCATTTGTCCTTATCTCAAAATCAATTCCCTTGGGAATTATTTCACTTAATAGCTCAATTGGGAGAGTCTCAGCTCTTAGTAATTATCAGAGAACTGCTTTCTGAATTCAGCCTCATTAGAACATTTTAAAGGAAATAGTTCATTAAAAGTTCAGAAATTCTCATTGTCATGCAAAATAGGTTGGCTTAAGTTATTACACTGAAAATTAATTCATTCTTTTAGTCATATTTTTAATGGAGGAGGAATTTAATTCTTTGAATAATATGACAAATTTCTGCTAAAGACTGACAGCTGTGAGAATTAATCACTGTTCTCATTTCAGAAACCATTCTCCCAGCCCCTGTTTCATTATTTCATTATGATGGAATGGGTTAGATGCCACCAGCAAAGAGAGAATTGGGGGCACAAAGCTAAGGTTATTATTTTACCCATAGGATCACAAAGGACTCAGGAGCTCCATCCACACCCTGGGGTTTTACCAGTTCACATTCAAGCCATTACAGGAGAGTCTACACAGTAACAGTCATCAGCAGTTCAAATTTCAAAATTGCTCCTACAGTTGTATTTGGGCTTGTTTATAAGAAATAGGCATGAAAGATCATTTTGGCATTTTCCATGAAAACTTTTGTCCATTTTTCATTAAGAAATGACAAGAGTATGGCAAAAATGGTTCAAAAAAGAAGAGAAATGAAAAATTAGTTTCTTCCCACCCCACATACCTGAGTACCAATTCTCAGCATTCTAGAGACAGTGAATCATTTCTCATGAACCCAGAAAATACAGGAGCTCCTACAAAGATGCATACATTTTAATGTACACATGCACATTTTTTACCAACTTGGAATATTCTAAATGTGGCTATGCAGCAGTGAGCCCTGTCCTCCTACTTAAAGCATGTAGGTCTTTGCAGATGAAAACATACCTTACCTTCTTTATGTGAATGGTCACCTCCATCATCTCTTCTGTTTCTTTAAAATAATCTGAACAATTTCTTGACTTCTGATATGGCCCTTGAGCTCTTTAGATTTCCTAAATCTGCTGGAATCAATTTGGTGGTTTACATGCTTCCAGAAAATCATCATATGAGTTTTCAAATTTGTTTACTTAAGTTACTGAAATATTCTTTTAAACTTGAATTTGAAATTTTTTGACTTTTTTGTTTTTTTCCCACTTTTCACTTTGAATTGCTCTTTTTATGCTGTTGATTTTATTCTGTATTTGTGCATGTGCAGTTGTACACAAGTAGCACCTCTGCACGTGTTTTTGTGTGTACACATATGTGTATATTCAAATAAGATCTTGCAGTTACTTTCTACTCATTTCCTGTTACAAATTTATCAGTTTTTGCTTTTATAGTATTTAATCTCTTGCCATGGCTTTTCTTTTCTTTTCTTGGTACTGGGATTCAATCCATGGGTGCTTTACCACTGAGCCACATCCCCAGTCATTTTTTATTTTGAACCAGTCTTGCCAAGTTGCTGAGGCTGACTTTGAACTTCTGATCCTCCTGCTTCAACCTCTTGAGTTGCTGGAATTACAAGTATGCCTCACCATGACCAGCTTGTCATGACTTTTCTAAGGCTAATTTTATCTTTTTTTTCTTTTTGTCCAAATTGAACACTTATTTATTTTACTTTGTTTTTGTGAATGAAATCTATTGAAAACCAAAAAAAAACAGTTTTTATGAACAAAGCATCAGTTACATGATGTTATTTTTAATATTGTCAGTTGGTTTTATGGTATCATGGTCAGAGAATATAGTGCTTGGTTTTTTTGTTTGTTTGTTTGCTTGTATTTAAAAAAAAAAAGAAGAAGAAAAAAATCCTGGATAGGCAGAATTAATATTGTCAAAATGACCATACTACTAAAGCTTTATACAAATTCAATGCAATTCCTATTAAAATCCCAATGACATTTTTCATAGAACTAGAAAAAGCAATCATTAAATTCATTTGGAAAAATAAGAGACCCAGAATAATCAAAGCAATCCTTAGCAAGAAAAGTGAAGCAGGAGGCATCACAATACCAGACTTCAAACTATACTACAGAGCTCTAGTAAGAAAAACAGCATGGTATTGGCACCAAAACAGACATGTAGACCAATGGTACAGAATCAAAGACAAGAGACAAACCCTCATAAATACAGATGTCTCATACTAGACAAAGATGTGAAAAGCATTCACTGGAGAAAAGACAGCTTATTCCACAAATGGTGCTGGGAAAAATGGAAAGCCACATGAAATTAAACCCTGGTCTCTTAACTGCATGAAACCCAACTGAATGTGGATCAAAGACTAGAACAGAGACCCTGTAACTACTGGAAGAAAAAGTAGGACCAAATCTTCACCATGTTAACCTAGGACCTGACTTCCTTAAGAAGATCCCTAAAGCATAAGAAGTTAAATCAAAATCAGTAAATGGAATGGACTCCAACTAAAGCTTCTTCTCAACAAAAGAAATAATCAATAATGTGAAGAGAGAATCTACATATTGGGAGAAAATCTTTACCACATGCACTTCACATAAAGCATTAATCTCTAGGATATATAAAGAACTCAAAAAACTTAACACCAATAAAACAAATAGCCCAATCAATAAATGGACTATGGAACTGAACACACACTTCACAGAAGATATACAATTGATCAACAAATACATGAAAAAAATGTTCAACATTCCTAGCAATTAGAGAAATGCAAATCAAAACTACTCTAAGATTTTCCCTCACTCCAATCAGAATGGCAACTATCAAGAATACAAGCAACAATAAATATTGGCTAGAATGTAGGGAAAAAGGTACACTCGTACTTTGCTGGTGGGAATGCCAATTGGTGCAACCATTAAGGAAAGAAGCATGGAGATTGCTCATAAAACTTGGAATGGAACCACCATTTGACCCACTTATCCTACTTCTCAGTTTATATCCAAAGGATTTAAAATCAATACACTACAGTGACACAGCTACGTCAATGTTTATAGCAGCTCAATTTACAATAGCTAAACTATGGAATCAATCTAGATGTCCTTCAACAGAAGAATGGATAAAGAAAATGTGAGATATATATTATAGAATATTACTCAGCTTTAAAGAAGAATGAAATTCTGGTATTTGCCAGTAAATGAATGGAGGCAGAGAATATCATACTAAGTGAAATAAATCAAACCCCAAAAACCAAGGCCAAATGTCTTCTCTGATAAGGCAGATGCTAATTCACAATAAGCAGGGAGGAGATAGGGAAGAATAGAGTTACTTCATATTTGGTAGAGGGGAGTGAAGGGAGGGGAAGGGGTATGGGGGAAGGAATGATAGTAAAGTGAAACAGACATTATTATCTCATGTACATGTATGACTACATGACTGATGTGATCCTGCAATAAGTTTAATCAGAAAAATGAGATTACACTAATTTATGTATGATATATCAACATGTTTAAAAGGACTCTACTGTCATGTACAACTAATTAGTGTGATGGGCTGACAGATCTGGTTCCATGAGAATGTTATAGGCCAGACTCTAAGGGAAATGACTAAACAGACTCCATTTTGCTCTGAGACTTCATGTTATGTAGGAAATAAGCTTCTCCCATGGGAACACCCCGCCTCTGTACCCATCATCAGTTACTTAGTGTGACATGTTTAACAATACAGAATGATAATTCCTATGTAGTAAAGATTGCTCTCTTTTGATTCCTATTGCTCCTAAACAATGTACCATGTAAACAGTGATTGTGTGGGTGTTACTAACCATTCTTTAGTTTGTATCTAGGTAAGGGTCATTTTGACCCACTTCCCCCTCTGCTGATGATCTCATGATGTTAATGTGTAATTTCGAATCATAGCAACAGACACTTATGATTAATGTGACTTTTGGTATAAGAACCCCTACAACCCTGTAGTCGGGGCTGTTCTCCCAATAGCCATTTTTTGGGGCATTGTGTGAGACAGTCAGCCGGCCGGCTTAATAAAGACTCTCAAATTTGGACTTCTCAGTGGTGATCAGTCTGTTCTTAACTTGCGCCCCATAACATTAGAACAAATCAATTTTTTTAATTTTAAAAAATGAAGAAAAAATCAGAAATATCTGGTATTTATATTGCTTTACCTAATTAACATATGGACAGTTTCTGTAAATTCTGTAATTACATTATACATTCTGAATTACAGAATGCAAATTCTGGAAATGCATTACACAAACTTGAAAATAAGAGGCTTCTTTGTTTTCAGTGAAACTTTCTAAAATCTGCAGTTTCATCAAATTTCATTTCCTGGTATTGGTTACTTGACCATTTTTTTTCTTGATCAGTTTTGCAGGGGTTTATCAATTTATTTGTCTTTCAAGGAAAGCATCTTTCATTTTATTGATTATTTCTACCATGGGTATATTTTCTATTTGATCAGTTACTTCTACCTTAATTATTTTGAATCTTTCACTTATGCAGTTTATTATTTTTACAACTAATTGAAGTGAACACTTTTGTCTTGATTTTAAGTCTTTCTTCTTTCCTTAATATATGAAATGAAGGCTATAAATTTCCCTCTAAGCACAGTTCAACCCACAAGTTATAGTATTTCAAATTATAATGTATTAATTTCAAAATAATTCCTAATTCCTGTGATTTTTTTTCTTATTCCCATAGGTTATTCAGAAATATGTTGATTAATTTCCAGATATGTGGGAATTATCCAGTGGTTTTATTATTGTTTCCTATCCTAATTTGACTATGGTCACTTACAGGGCAATCCAAGATGGCGGACTAGAGGGGGACTGCATCCCCAGTCGCTCCAGAACCCAGGAGTTAAGAAGGGGAGGCACTGAGAGACTCGGTCCAAAATAGAGCCACGGGTGAGTCTGCCCACTGGGTAAGCTCGGCCTGGGTGGCAGGCCCAGATAGAGGTGGCTTATCAGAGCAGGGCAGGGCAGCTAGAGTCTTCCACAGGCAGCCCTGTGCACTCCGGCTCTGGGCCCCTCCCACACAGCCAGCTTCTCCAGGTTCTCAGAGCAGGCCTCCTAGTGAGAGCCTTTCTGATCAGAACAAGCTCCAAGTCCCGGAGCCAGCACAGCGTGGGCGTGCTCCAGCCTGCAAGCGGCTTCAGGGACCAGGACAGGGCAGCCAGAGACCTCCCCAAGCAGCCTGGACCCCTGTGGTGGGAGGCGCTTTTCAAGGCTAGCTTCTTGGAACAGACCGCCCAGTGAGAGACTTTCTACATAGAGCCAGCCACAAGTCCCTGAGCCAACGGAGAGCTTCAATACGCAAGCAGCCTCTGGGATCAGGGCAGGGCAGCCAGAGACTTCTCCAGGAGACTCTGCCCACTCCGGCCGCAGGCTCTTTCCATGGGGCGATCCAAGATGGCGGCCTAGAGGGTGACTGCATCTCCAGTCGCTCCAGAACCCAGGACTCAAGAAGGGGAGGCATTGAGACACTTGGACAAAAATAGAGTCACGGGGTGAGTCTCCCCCACTGGGCGAAACTTGGCCTGGGTGGCAGGCACAGACAGGGGTGGCTTATCAGAGCAGGGCAGGGCAGCTAGAGTCTTTCCCAGATAGCCTTCCACACTCTGGCGGTGGGCTCCCCCAACACGGCCAGCTGCACGGTGCAGGCCCCCAGTGAGAGTCTTTCTGCACAGAGCCAGCTCCAAGCCCTGGAACCAGTAGGGGGCTAGGGGCAGCTTTCTTCGGAAGCACTGCATTATCAAGTTCCTCCAAGACTTTAGGCTACTGAAGGCTGGGAGGTGATACACTGGAAATCTACCGGGACACTATAAGCCAATAGAGGAAATCTGCAATATCTCAGATTACCACTGACATCTGACCAATATGAGAAAACAAGGGAAGAAAATGTCCCAAACAAACCTAGATACTACATCAATAAAACCCAATGACAGCACAGCAGAAGAAATGTCAGAAAGGGAGTTCAGAATGTACATAATTAAAACAATCAGAGAAGCAAATGAGGAGATGAAAGAGCGAATGCAGGCATTGAAGGAGGAGATGAAAGAGCAAATGCAGGCATTAAATGATCGCACCAATCAACAGTTAAAAGACCAAATACGGGAAGAAAGAGATCATTTCAATAAAGAGTTAGAGATACTGAAAAAAAAAAAAAACTGAAATACTTGAAATGAAGGAAACAATAACCCAAGTTAAAAACTCCATAGAAAGCATAACCAATAGAATGGAGCACCTGGAAGACAGAACCTCAGACATTGAAGACAAATTATTTAATCTTGAAAACAAAGTTGGCCAAACAGAGAAGATGGTAAGAAATCATGAACAGAATCTACAAGAATTATGGGATATCATGAAAAGGCCAAATTTAAAAATTATTGGGATTGAGGAAGGCTTAGAGAAACAAACCAAAGGAATGAACAATCTATTCAATGAAATAATATCAGAAAATTTCCCAAATCTGAAGAATGAAATGGAAAACCAAGAACAAGAGGCTTATAGAACTCCAAATATACAAAATTACAACAGACCCACACCAAGACACATTATAATGAAAATACCTAACATACAAAATAAAGACAGAATTTTAAAGGCCGCGAGAGAAAAGAATCAAATTACATTCAGAGGGAAACCAATAAGAATATCAGCAGATTTTTCAATCCAGACCCTAAAAGCTAGAAGGGCCTGGAACAACATATACCAAGCCCTGAAAGAAAACGGATGCCAACCAAGAATCTTATACCCAGCAAAACTTACCTTCAAATTCGACAATGAAATAAGATCCTTCCATGACAAACAAAAGCTAAAGGAATTTACAAAAAGAAAGCCAGCATTACAGAACATTCTCAGCAAAATATTCCATGAGGAAGAGATGAAAAACAACGATGCAAATCAGCAACAGGAGGCGCTAGCCTAAAGGAATAGCCAAATAAAGGAGAAACCAAATCATGTCAAGAAACAAATATGAGTCAAATGACTGGGAATATAAATCATATCACAATAATAACCCTGAATGTTAATGGCCTGAACTCATCAATCAAAAGACATAGACTGGCAGATTGGATTAAAAAGAAAAATCCAACAATATGTTGCCTGCAAGAGACTCATCTCATAGAAAGAGATACCCATAGACTAAAGGTGAAAGGATGGGGAAAAACATGCCATGCACACGGACACAGCAAAAAAGTAGGAGTATCCATCCTCATATCAGATAATGTGGACTTCAAGCCAAAACTAGTCAGAAGGGATAAAGAAGGACATTACATGCTGCTTAAGGGAAGCATAAATTAGCAAGACATAACAATCATAAATATCTATGCCCCGAACATTGGCTCATCCACGTACGTCAAACAAATCCTTCTCAATTCCAGAAATCAAATAGACCACAACACAATAATACTAGGCAATTTTAGCACACCTCTCACCACTGGATAGATCGTCCAAACAAAAATTGAATAAAGAAACCATAGATCTCAATAACACAATCAACAATTTAGACTTCGGACATATATAGAATATACCATCCAACAAAGAACGAATAGACTTTCTTCTCAGCAGCACATGGATCCTTCTCTAAAATAGACCATATTTTATGCCACAAAGCTACTGTTAGCAAATACAAGAAGATAGAGATACTACCGTGTGCTCTATCAGATCATAATGGATTGAAATTAGAAATAAATGACAGAATAAAAAACAGAAACTTCTCCAATACCTGGAGATTAAATAATACACTATTATATGATGAATGGATAACAGAAGACATCAGGAGGGAAATAAAAAATTCTTAGAAGTAAATGAGAACAAAGACACATCATATCAAATCTCTGGGACACTATGAAAGCAGTACTTAGAGGAAGATTTATTTCATGGGGCGCATTCAACAAAAGAAGTAGAAATCAACAAATAAACGATTTAACACTACAGCTCAAAGCCCTAGAAAAAGAAGAGCAGACCAATACTAAAAGTAGTAGAAGACAGGAAATAGTTAAAATCAGAGCCAAAATCAATGAAATTGAAACAAAAGAAACAATTGGAAAAATTAACAAAATAAACAGTTGGTTCTTTGAAAAAATAAACAAAATTGATAAACCCTTAGCCACACTAACAAAGAGAAAGAGGGAGAAAACGCAAATTACTAAAATTCGGAATGAACAAGGAAACATCACAACAGACACGACTGAAATACAAAACATAATTAGAAGCTATTATGAAAATCTATACTCCAACAAAACAGAAAACCTCGAAGACATCAACAAATTTCTAGAGACATATGAATTACCTAAACTGAACGAGGAGGACATACACAACTTAAATAAACCAATTCCAAGCAATGAAATAGAAGAGGTCATCAAAAGCCTACCAACAAAGAGAAGTCCGGGACCAGATGGGTTCTCAGCCGAGTTCTACAAAACCTTTAAAGAAGAGTTCATTCCAATACTCCTCAAAGTATTCCATGAAATAGAAGAGGAGGGAACCCTCCCAAACTCGTTCTATGAAGCCAATATCACCCTGATACCTAAACCAGACAGAGACATATCGAGGAAAGAAATTTTCAGACCAATATCCTTAATGAACATCGACACAAAAATTCTCAACAAAATTTTAGCAAATCGCATACAAATATATATTAAAAAGATAGTGCACCACGATCAAGTGGGTTTTATCCCAGGGATGCAAGGTTGGTTCAACATTCGGAAATCAATAAATGTCATTCACCATATCAACAGACTTAAAGTTAAGAATCACATGATTATCTCAATAGATGCAGAAAAAGCATTCGATAAAATACAGCATCCCTTCGTGCTCAAAACACTACAAAAAATTGGGGTAGTGGGAACATTCCTTAACATTATAAAGGCCATCTACGCTAAGCCCATGGCCAATATCATTCTAAATGGTGAAAAACTGAAAACGTTCCCCCTAAAAACTGGAACAAGGCAGGGATGCCCTCTTTCACCACTTCTATTCAACATCGTCCTTGAGACTCTAGCCAGAGCAATTAGACAAACCAAAGAAATTAAAGAGATACGAATTGGAAAAGAAGAACTCAAACTATCCCTGTTCGCTGATGACATGATTATATATTTAGAGGAACCTGGAAATTCCACCAGAAAACTTTTAGAACTCATAAGTGAATTCAGTAAAGTAACAGGTTACAAGATCAATGCTCATAAATTCAACGCATTTTTATACATAAGTGATGAATCTTCAGAAAGAGACATTAGGAAAACTACCCCATTCACAATAGCATCGAAAAAAATAAAATACTTGGGAATCAATCTCACAAAAGAGGTGAAAGATCTCTACAATGAGAACTACAGAACACTAAAGAAAGAAATTAAAGAAAACCTTAGAAGATGGAAAGATTTCCCATGTTCCTGGATAGGCAGAATTAATATTGTCAAAATGGCCATACTACCAAAAGTGCTATACAGATTCAATGCAATTCCAATTAAAATCCCAATGATGTACCTTGCAGAAATAGAGCAAGCAATTATGAAATTCATCTGGAAGAATAAAAAACCTAGACTAGCTAAAGCAATCCTAAGTAGCAAGAACAAAGCAGGGGGTATTACAATACCAGATCTTCAACTCTACTACAAAGCAATAGTAACAAAAATGGCATGGTATTGGTACCAAAATAGACAGGTAGATCAATGGTACAGAATAGAGGACATGGACACAAACCCAAATAAATACAATTTTCTCATACTAGACAAAGGGGCCAAAAACATGCAATGGAGAAAAGATAGCCTCTTCAACAAATGGTGCTGGTAAAACTGGAAATCCATATGCAACAGAATGAAATTAAACCCCTATCTCTCACCCTACACAAAACTCAACTCAAAATGGATCAAGGACCTTGGAATCAGACCAGAGACCCTGCATCTTATAGAAGAAAAAGTAGGTCCAAATCTTCAACTTGTTGGCTCAGGATCAGACTTCCTTAACAGGACTCCCATAGCACAAGAAATAAAAGCAAGAATCAACAACTGGGATAGATTCAAACTAAAAAGCTTTCTCTCAGCAAAGGAAACTATCAGCAATGTGAAGAGAGAGCCTACTGAGTGGGAGAATATCTTTGCCAACCATACTTCAGATAGAGTGCTAATTTCCAGAATCTATAAAGAACTCAAAAAACTATACACCAAGAATACAAATAATCCGATCAACAAATGGGCTAAGGAAATGAACAGACACTTCACAGAAGAAGATGTACAAGCAATCAACTGATATATGAAAAAATGTTCACCATCTTTAGTAATAAGAAAAATACAAATCAAAACTACCCTAAGATTCCATCTCACCCCAATTAGAATGGCGATTATCAAGAACACAAGCAACAATAGGTGTTGGCGAGGATGTGGTGAAAAAGGAACACTCATACATTACTGGTGGGGTTGCAAATTAGTGCCGCCACTCTGGAAAGCAGTATGGAGATTCCTCAGAAAGCTTGGAATGGAAATACCATTTGACCCAGCTATCCCCTCCTTGGCCTATACCCAAAGGACTTAAAATCAGCATACTACAGAGATACAGCCACATCAATGTTCATTGCTGCTCAATTCACCATAGCCAGATTGTGGAACCAACCTAGATGCCCTTCAGTTGATGAATGGATAAAGAAACTGTGGCATATATATACAATGGAATATTACTCCACAATGAAGAATGATAAAATTATGGCATTTGCAGGCAAATGGATGAAATTGGAGAATATCATGCTAAGTGAGATAAGCCAATATCAAAAAACTAAAGGATGAATGATCTCGCTGATAAGCGGATGAGGACATATAATGGGGGGTGGGAGGGGTTAGCATTAGGTTTAGGGTTAGGTTTAGGGTTAGGGATAAGGAGTGTGGTAAGAATGAAGGAAAGAAGAACTGTATAGAGGGAAAAGAGGGGTGGGAAGGGTGAGGGGGAAGGGAAAAAATAGTGAATCAAACATCATAGCCCTATGTAAACGTATGATTACACAAATGGTATGCTTTGACTCCATGTACAAATAGAGAAAGAACATGTGTCCCATTTGTATACAATAATAATAAAAAAAAAAGAATGTGAACAGAGACCCTTCAGAATAGAAAACTTTTTCTAACTACTTTTCTGACAGGATGAATACCCAGAATATATAAAGAACTAAATAAATAATATCCCCCCAAAAAGCAATAGAATTAATAATGGGCTAATTAACTAAACATACTTCTCAAAAGAAGAAATACAAATGACCAACAAATATATAAAAAAAATGTTCAACATCATTAGCAATTAGGGAAAGGAAAATCAAAACTAGACTGAGATTTCATCTCATCTCAGTCAGAATGGTAGTCATCAAGAATACAAACAATAATAAGTGCTAGAGAGGATGTGGAGAAAAAGAACCACTTTTACACTGTTGGTAAAATTGCAAATAAGTACATCCACTAAGGAAATCAGCATAAAATTTCCTCAAAAGACTTGGAACAGAAACACCATTTGACCCAGCTATACCACTCCTCAGTACTTAGTCTAAAAAATTAGTCATCATGTTGTAAGTTACATACATACTCCTGTTTGTAGCAGAACAATTCACAATTCACAAAAACTATGGAACCAGGCTGAGTTCCATATGGATGAATGGATAAAGAATATGTGGTATTTATGCATAATGGAGCTTTATTCAGCCATAAAGAAGAAAAAAAAACATAACCCCATTAAATATAGGTAAAAACTGTATTTTTTTTCCTAAAAAAAAAAAAAAAGAAGAAAGAAATGATGCCGTTTGCAGGAAAATGGATGGAACTGGAGAACATTATGTTAAGAGAAATAAGTCAAACTCAGAAAGTCAAGAGTCATATGTTTTTTCTCATATGTGGAAGCTAAAGAGGAAAAAGGGGGGGAAGTTATGGGGGAGAATCTGTGAAAATCAAAGGGATATTAATAGACCAGAGAAAAGGGATTAGGGGGTGGGAAGAAGGGAGAAAAAGAAGAAATACTGGGGAATGATATTTACCATATTATATTGTTATATTCTGTGCATGTATAAATATGTAAAAATGAATCCCACCATTATGTATAATTATAATGTACCAATAAAAATATAAAATGAAAAAAAAATTTGACTATGGTCACGTAAATGGTTAATTCGAATTGTTAACTTGATTTGATTAAGAGATGCTGATGATTAAGAGGATTCTGGGTGTGTCAGTGAGGGTGTGTGTAGGAATGATTGGAAGGTGGGATAGTGAACTGAACTAGAGACCCTCCCTAAGCATGGGCAGCACCACCCAATAGGATGGATTAAAAGCTGGAAGAACATGGAAGCAGATGCAGATGCAAACTCAGCTCTTCTTTAATGGGTTCTTGATTGCTGCTTCAATTTCCTGAGGATATTGAACTCTCGCTCTTCCAAAGCGGACTCTGTCTTAAATTTCAAGTACATTCTGTAGAAGTTAGCTCAATGTCTACAATACCAGTTGATCTTGTTCAAATCTTATGTTTCCCTATATACTTTTGGTCTCCTTACTCTATCAATAATTGAGAGAAGCTTGTTAAAATTTCCCATCATATTCTGGGTTTCTATGTTTCACCTTTCAGTATGATCAATTCAGGCCATCTCTATGCTTTGAAGTTATATTATCAGGCATATATAAATTTAGAATTATTACATATCTTTTATTATTAAGTCCTTTATAATTGTTAAATGTTCCTCTTTGATAAATATTTTGTACCTTAAAGTATACATTGCCCAATATTGATACACCTTCATATGATTTCTTCTGGTTATGGTTTTACACATATACTCTTGATTCTTTCACTAACAAAGTTTTTCTTTATCTAAATTTAAGATAGGACTTTTGTAATGGAATGTGTTTGTTTTCCTTATGCAACATTAAGTTCTTTGTCTTTTAATCAGAGAATTTACTGAAGTATAGTGAAGCTAACAACTGATGGGAACCACTGCCATACTTGGACCGGAGAAACAAAACAAAGAAGTTGGAATGTTAAAATCTGTAACTTTGGGAAAAGAGCGTCTTCAAGCTGGAACATAGACATCTGAGCATGGTTTGCTGCTTGGCTATTGCTGGAGTCTCCAAGCTCTGAGGTGGTCTCCAGGGACCTATGACTCAGACATCTGAGGACAGGACTTCTGGCTGATGCTGGTACATCAGGAATTGAGAGAAGGGGACTGGGGACCAGACCTCTGAGGAGAGACCACTACTTGTCTGGAGAGGGTGTCTCTGAACTTATTGGAAGAAGCCCATAGAACTGAGACCAAGACACAGAGAAGAGGTAATGCTTGACTGATTTTGGTACATCAGGAGCTGTAAGAGGGGTCTTATGGAATTGAGATGCAAGCTGGGAGGCAGGGTTTCAACTGATTGTTGTTCTTGTCTCTTAGTTGCATGCAGTCATTGGTTCTACAAGTATCTCTAAAGTGGATTCATCTGCTATCATAGGAATAAATTTCCACTGCTGGGATGAAGAACAATAGCACAGGAGATACTTATAGGAATGGGAAGTCCTGAGGAGGGAAAGAGAAAGTTCATTTTTCTTTCTATAGCCTTGAAGCTCCGTCCCCCTTCCCCACCCCAGAACTCCCTCTTGGAGATCCCAATGGGGAACAAGTGGCAGATCAGAAATATGGCTGCAGACTCACAATCCTATCACAGAGTAGAGATTAAAGGGTGGAAATGGGCCCAAAAGAGACAGGTTAATAGCCAGCATGCTTTTAAAGAAATGCATGCCCAAAACTACCTTCTGTTTTATAGCTCAGACATATACCTTTCATCAACCTTGTTTGTTAAGATCTTTCCTCCTTTAGGGAGGTATTATCTGCATTAACTGCTATTTGCTTTCTTGTTACCCACTGAATATCAGGGAAAGGAAAAGACTTTAGGGTGATAGAGCATCCATACTGGCCAGTGTAACATGGGTGTTGCATGATGTGGTCATGTAACTTTTACTTAACTTTAGCTAATCCAGTCAGTTAATTGCTATGCATACTTCCACTCTATCCAACTGCTACTGTAATCTACCTCTGGCAAGTCAGCTTTTCTGCACAGCTTCGCCTATGCCCTACCCTTGCTTGGTTTAGCATTGTGTGGAGGGTTTAAGAGTTGCTCCTAAGTCATTCCCTGCTGTTATGTTTTAGTTATGAGGTGTCCCTCAAAGACACATGTGTGAGAAAATGCAATAAAGTTTAGAGCAGAAATGATTGGGTTATAAGACTCTTAACATAATCAGTGCATTAATCTCCTGATAGGGATTAACAGGGTGGTTAAAGGTAGACAGGTAGGGTATAGCTGGAGGAGGCAGGTCCCTTGGGGCATGCCTTTGGGGTATATATTTTATCCTTACTGAAAGGAACTTACGTTCTCTGCTTCCTGGTGCCATGTCCTGAGTTGCTTCCCTCAGTCACAACCTTTTGCCATGATGTTCTGCCTCATCTCAGGCCCAGAGCAATGGAGTCAACTGTCTGTGAACTGAGACCCCTGAAAATGTGAGCCCAAAATAAACTTTTCCTCCTCTAATTGTTCTTGTCAGTCTTTTGGTCATGGCAGCAAAAAATCTGACTAAAACACCTGCCTCAGATGTAGCAACAGCAAGTGCCAGGCTACTGACTAGGCAGTGATTGTGGTCTGTCTTCCTGAGGGATCATCTTTCCTCTCTGCTCTTTTATTTTTATTTTTATTTTTTTTGTCCAAATTTTACTTTACGTTCCAGCTGTTGTTCAGTGTGTATTTTTTGAGGTAGTGGTGTTTACTCCATCTAGGTCTTTAATCTAGTGTGAGTTAATTTTTCTGTATACTTTGAGGTGAGGGCAAACTTCATACTTTTCAGGTGGCTATCCATTTGTCCTAGAACAATTTTTTGGAGAGACTATTAATTCCCAATTCAGTAGTTTTGGCATTGTTGTTGAAAATTAAATGCCCGTAGAATGCACAGGTTATTTCTGGACTCTCAATCTTATTTCATTGATCTACATGTCAGTCTTTCTACCTACCACAATGTCTTAATTACTTTAGCTTTACATTAAGTTTTAAAATAGGAAAGTGTCTTCCAATTTTTTATTCATTTTTCAAAATGGTTTTAGTCATTCTAAATCCTATATCCATAAATATTTTAGATCATCTCCATTTCTGAAAAAATTTTGGATTTTAATATCATAACGTGCATTAAATCTATAGATCAATTTGGAGAGTATTGGCATCTTAACAAAGTGCATCCAATCCTTTAACATTTTGTGTCTTTTCATTTATTTAATTGTTTTTTAATATATTTCAACAATGTTTTCAACATACAGGTCTTATAATTCCTTGGTTCAACTTACTACCAAATATTTTATTCTTTTAGATCCTATGATAAACAGAATTATTTTATTTTCATCTTTAGATTTTTATTGCTAATAGAGATGCAAATGATTTTTGTATATTTGTCCTGCATCTTGACACTTTGTTGAAGCCATTCATTGGTTAAAATTGTCACTTTGTGTGTATATGTGTTTGTATTACTTAGGATTTTCTGTATATAAGATCATATCATATGCAAAGACATATCATTTTACATTTTCCTTTTCACTTTTTTTTAATTCCCTTTTCTGGCCTCACTGGCCTGGGTAGGACTTGCAGAACAATGTTAAATATAAATGGCAAAAGAAGGCAACCCCGATTATTCCTTATCTTAGGGGAAAGATTTCAGTCTTTTGCCTTCAAGTACGAGGTAGCTGTGGGTTTCTTGTAGATGCTATGAGTTCATGAAATCCCTTCCATTCCTCATTCATTTTGGTTTTCATCATGAAAGTGTATTGGCTTTTGTCAAGGAATTTTCTATATCTCTTGAAATTGTCATGTGGTTTTTTACCTTTTATTCTGCTAGAAATAGTGTGCTACATTTTCATGTTGAACCACACTGGAATTCCTGGGATAAATCCCACAGTATTTTGAGAATGTCTCTGTCTACATTCATAGGATATATTGGTATGTAACTTTCTTACTGTATTTGATTTTGGTATTAGAGTATTGTAGTCTCATAAAAACAGGTTCATTATCTTCTACTTTTGGATAAGGTTTAAGTTTCTATATTAATTTTTCTTTGGAGAAATGAGCTAATTCATATGCTTCTGAGCTTTCATTTGTGGGAAGTTTCCATTGTTGTTGTTTGTTTGTTTGTTGCTAATTCTGTTTACTTGTTAGAAGTCTATTTTTTCTTAAGTCTGCTTGGATAGTTTGTATCTTTCTAGGAAATTGCCCGTTTCATCCAGATTATCCAATATTTTGACACAGTTTTTCATACTATTCTCTTATGACCCTGTTTAATATTTTATGGTATGTATGAATGTCCCTGTTTATTCTTGATTTAGTCATTTGAATCTTCTCTTTTTCTTTCTTGGTTAATATAGTTACAGATGTGTTAATTTTGTTAATATTTTCAAAGAACTGTTCATTTTCTCTGTTGTTTTTCTGTTCTCTATTATTTACTTTCTGCTGCTGCTTTGGTGTCCTTCTTTTTCTAGGCTCTTTTTATGTTTTTATTAGTACATTATAGGTATTCATAATTTGGGGTTCATTTTGAAATAATCATACATGCATAGAATATAATTTGCTCCACATCAGTGCCCTGTGATTCCTTTTTCCCTCCTCTCCTCCCTTCCCCTGTTTCCCTTTCTCTACTCTACTGGTCTCTCTTCTATTAGTTATTGATTTTTAGTTTGTGCTTTATAGATTTACATAAAAGGGAAACTCATTGTGGTATATTCATATTTGTATACAACATAATTTTTTCAATTTTATTCCACAGCTTTTCCTTTTCTCATCCCTCATCCTTCCCCCTCAGTCATCTTCCTCTGTTCCACTCATCCCCTTCTATTTTCATGGATTCCCCTTTTTTTCCTTATTTTTCTCTAACTTCCATATACAAGGGAAAATATTTGACCTTTGACCTTCTGGGTTTGGCTTATTTCATTTACCATGCTGTTCTCCAGTTTCATACATTTACCAGCAAATGCCATAATTTCATTCTTATTTATGGCTGAGTAAAACTCCATTGTATATATGTACCACATTTTCTTTACCCAGCCATCGATGGGTACTTGGGCTGGTTCCATAACTTGGCTATTGTGAGTTACGCTGCTATAAACATCAGTGTGCCTGTATCATTGTATGCTGAATTTAGTTCCTTTGGATAGATACCAAGGAGTCGGATAACTGGATTGTATGGTAGTTCCTATTCTAGTTTCCTGAGGAATCTTTTTTTTTTTTTTTTGCAGTACTGGGGATTGAACCCAGGGCTCTGTGCTTGCAAGGCAAGCAGTCTACCAACTGAACTATACCCACAGCCCCTCCTGAGGAATCTTCATACTGCCTTTCAAAGTGGTTATACTAAAATGCAGTATATATGAGTGTATGTTTTCCCCCACATCCTCACCACCTTTTATTATTATTTCTTTTTGACGATTGCTGAAATTTCAACGTAGTTTCGACTTGCAGTTCCCTTATTGCTAGGGATATTGAACATTTCTTCATATATTTCTTGGTCATTTCTAATTCTTCTTTTGATAAATGTCTGTTTAGTTCTTTTTCTAGGTTCTTTAAGTGAATGGTTAGGTATTTGAATTAAGGTAGTTCTACTTTTTTAACGTGGAAATTTACAGCTGTAAATTTTTCTCTAAGCACAGATTTCACTGCATGTCATAAATTCAGGGATGTTGTGGTTTTTTTTTGTTTTTTTTTAATTCATTTCAAAATATAATCCAATTTCCCATGACCTTTTTTTTGACCTAATGATAGATTAGAAGTTCATTGTTTAATGTTTACATATTCATGAATTTTCCAAATTTGCTTTTGTTATTGATACCTAATTTCATTCTGTTTGTGGTCAGAGAACATGCCTGAGATGATTTCAATCCTTTCAAATTCATCCAGAATTTGCTTTGTCACCTAATATGTTCCATCCTGAAGAATGTTCCATGAGCACTGAGGAGAACTGTATTCTGAGACTCTTGGGCAGAATGTCCTACAGATGTCTTTCAGGCATCATTTGTTTTCAAGTCATGTGTTATTTGCTCATTTTCTCTCTATTTGGTCTACCCATTCTTTAAAGTATGTATTGAACTATTATGGTTTGATTTGTTGATTTCTCTCTTTAATTGTCAGTTTTCTTCATCTATTTTGGAACTCTGTCATGGTTTTTATAATTATGATATCTTTTGTGGGATTTTCCATTTTATCACTATACAAATGTATTTGTCTCTAGTAACAATTTTTGTCTTAAAGTCTATTTTGACTGATGTTAGCATGAGCATTCCACCTTTCTTTGGTTACTTTCTGAATGAAATACATTTTACATACTTTTATTTCAATCTATGTGCATCTTTGAAGCCAAAGTATATCCCTTTCGTCATCAAATTTTTGGATTTTTTAAAATCCACTCTTCCATTCCACTCCCGATAACAAGAGCAGAGCACTGTTTCTACCTTCTACTCACAAAACATACTATTACTTGCTTTACTCTTCACCAAGTTATCTTAAAGAAAACTGCCACCCAACTAGCTATGACCTCAACCATCTCATTTTCTCTTTCTAGGTCTCAGCACTCTCATCTGTAAAAGAAAAAGTTGGGACAGACTTGATATTTTTTGGATAGCCAGCATTCAGATGACACACTGCCCACCCATCTAGGGAGAGGCCTGATTCCAGATTTCTCCCACAGTTTCCATGACTGAAAGAATAGAGACTGAAGCACACAAGTTTTCATTTTGTGCAAAAATAATGGTAATAACAACAGGACTTCATTTTTCCCTGATCCCAAAATAGTTTGATCTAATGACCTACGGTTGTTTCCAATATTCCCCACAATCTTGCTGCCTGGAGAATCAGTCAGAAACCTGAGGCTAGATCCCCTTTCCTCCATTCATGCTTCATTCTTATGAGTCACCAACACCTGTCAGTTCTACTTGCCAAATATTTGCCTTCCACCTCCCTTCCACCTCCCTTCCTCCCTGCTGCCTCTCCTGCCTCATTTCTGCTTTCTCATGTCTCGGATTGTAATTTCTCACACGCCTGCTTCCTGTCCCTCTGTCTTCTCCATATGCCAGTTGCATTGTCACAGTACCCAAACACACTTTCCAAAGTGGCCTTCACCTCCTCTAGCTACTGCTTAAATACTCCCTTGAAACTCCAGAATCCTCCGTGGTTTCTCACCCATCGTCTTTGTGATTTGACCTCTTCCTACTAGCCAGGCTCATTGCTTCTCCAAATCCTCCATTAGATCTCAGTAGACCAAATTTATTGCAGTTTCCTAGAAATAGTGAGCTGTGTCCAACCTCTCTGTCTCTGCAGGGTTGCCCCTGATCAGCAGCACCATTCCCTTTAAAGAATTTCTATAAAATCATCAAACATTCCTCCCATATTTTCAAGTATCACTTAACTTTTCCACACACATATATAATTTCTCATTGATTAAGTATTGTCATTTTTAAATAAACCTATTAGATCTCTCTTTAGAATTTAAGTGCAATAGAAAATAAACACTAGTGTTTCCTAAAACCCACCATTATCCATTTTTAAAAATTCATGAGCAATCTCACTGTTAACGTTCAGAAATTTTAACACTTCTTTATTTTGCTGAAACTCAGTTTCACTCTATTTCCTTCTTAGAGTTTTATCTGAATGTCATAGCATTTTATGCTTTAAAGTGCTTTATTATCACTGACCCACAAAATTTTGCAACCAAAACATGTATAGAAGTTGAAATTACTTCAATTCCTATGACCAAAAAGTATCATGTTTAAATTTTTCTGGATTATCATTGCAATGATTATCAATACGTAAAGGAGCAATTCAAGATACTATAATAGAAAATGTGGCAAATAATTATGCCTAAAAATAATGAGGTTACATTGGAAATGCTTCACTTAATGAGATGATTTTGTAGTTGCTGCTTTGTTCCCCAAACAATGTACATATCTGTCCCCTGGATTAAAAAGAAGAAAACAGACATCACAGTAATCCTTAACTGGTTCAATTGTCCAGAGAGCTTGGAGCTCACCCCTACCTATCCCTGTGGTTCATATTGATGTGAACCAACCTTTGCTGGAGATCCTATATGTTGTCTTTTCAACTAGGACCTTGCCTTGGATAAATGGTTCTTATTTCTAGAATTAAGCAAGGGAGATCTGGCATCAATTTCATTTGCCACCGTGTGTGTGTGTGTGTGTGTGTGTGTGTGTGTGTGTGTGTATGATGTATTTGTATGTGTGTTTTATAACTGTCAACACTAAGAAATTTTATTCATATCTGGAAGTAGATAAGAATTTTGCTATACCAACATCATTTAGTTTTTAGGATGCCTTCTGAGGTATAGCAATTAGATGTTTTTATTTCTTTCCAAAGTAGCAGTGAAAACAACCTGCCTTAGTACAGGATTTATGATCCAATCATTCAAATCATTCTTGCTCAATTTCTTGGAGGTCTACCCAAAAGGCCTCATTGCAGGCCTCTCAGAGGACAGTTACACTGCCCTGCTCCTCATGCATCAGAGGCACCTGGTATAACCCACTCAAAGAAAGGGTTAGTTCTTATTTTATTTTATCTTATTTTATCATAAGCTTTGAATATGTTCTCCTGAAGACTTTGAGGTTGAGGGTTAGCCAAGCCAAAATGATGGAAATGCCACCAAAGGCATGCTTGGAAAGCCAGACATTGCAGCTTCTATATCAAACCAACCACCAGATGGGATTTCCTGCTGGGTAAAAGTGTACACATTTCTCAACTCAAATAAATGTGCAAATTGTGTGCTTCAAGAAATAACATATGAATCACTGAGATATAAATTGTGAAATGTATTTTATAAGAAATATTTCTAAAATCAGACAAGATTAAAATCATAAAACACTAAAAGTTAATATCTAGCTTGTAAAATGTTGTAAAATGAGATGTCTAAAAGCTGTTTTTCATAATTGAACCAGTTATAATGCAATGCCATATGTATTCGAATCATTTTTTACAAAATAAAATGTGTAATAAAACTTAGTAAACTTTTGGCAAAAGTACATTTCTGGATATTTTGTGTTGTCTGGTCTAATTTTGGAAATAATCAAAAATCACCTATTAAAATTATAAATAACTGTCAACTTCATGGGACATAAAGTTTTCTTTATATCTAAAAAAACATAAGGTGAAATTGCTGAAACACTAAGGAGTACTATACCTGTATGTAATTCTACTTTTTGTAAATATGAAGAAAAATGGAGTAATGAAGATGAAGACTATATTTAGAAAAAGCACTTCACTCTATGATTCAATAAAAATGTTTTAACTTTCTTTGGGATGACGGAAACAAAATTGCAATCAGTAAATTTTGTTTATGTATCTTGAAAAACATAGTGAGCCCCTTCCTCAAAATTTCAACTACATTTAAAATCATAATCTTTATTAGGCCATATTCCATACTGCTCTGGCTGTTCAAAGATCATTTTCTTTCTGGCCAATGACATATTCAAATTGACAAGCATGGCTAAGAGCAGGGAAAAGCAATATCTTTACACTGATGGGGGAGGGAATGAGCCAATGTTTCTTACCTACATTCTCCCAGCATTGATCCCAAGGCCTCTCTCCCAAGACCATTTTGGTCTTTAATAATAGCCACTCTTAAGGTTTAGATATGAAGTGTCCCCCCTGAAATTCATGTGGGAGATAATGCAAGAATTTTCAGAGGTAAATGATTACGTTATGAGAAGTGTAATCTAATCAGTGAGTTAATCCATTGATATGGATTAACAGAGTGGTAACTCTAGGCAGGTAGGGTGTGGCTGAAGGAAGTAGGTCACTGGGGTTGAGACTTTGGGATTTATTTGTTGTTCCTGGTGAGCAGAGTGTTCTTTCTCTCCTCTCTCTCTTTCTCTCTCTCTCCCTTTCTCTCTCTCTCTTCCTCTCTCTAGCCTTCCTGCTGTCATATCCTGATCCCTGAGCTGCTTTCCCCACCACACCCTTAAAGTTCATCAACCCATCTATTCTGCTGTGTGACATTTAATGATTCAGAATATTTCAATGATTCATCCCTAACAAAGTAGAGCAAAGCCCGGCTCTACTGGAGTCCCCAGTTAACCTGTAGTACTCGTCTTACTGTTTGGACAATATGTGTTTTCAGGCATCATTAGCAGGAAACAGAATCACATCTCCTGCCGTGATCACCAGGCATGGCAAATTTAGGGAGACCAGCATATAGAAGCTGAGGTTCCAGAAATTGTTCTGTGGCAAAGAAAACCCTGAGAAGACTGTGAGGCCCAGGAATCAAGTACTCAGGTGAAATTCATATCTCCGGCTCATTAACAAATTAATGTGAAATTCTTGTTTCCCTCCAGGCCACAACTTTTTCAATATCTTACCCAGAATCTAGCCAACATTCAAGAAATGTGTGTTGAGTTGATATGTATTAAATGAGCCACCACATGCTAAGAGGTCAGGAAAGACCCACCAGCCACCGATAGTCAGGGCTTGGGGCCTGAAGTTATGATGTCTGGCATGCTCTCAGGCCAGCCCAGATTTTCCCAGCACAGGCTCTGTTAGTTCATTTCTGTCCCTAATAACACAACACCACAAACTAGGTAAGCTACAAAGAAAATAAGTTTATTTGGATTCATGGTTCTTGTCCAAGGTCAAGGGGCAGCATCTGGCTGTGAGAACCTTATTGCTGTCAAAATCCCGAGGTAGCACTAGGCATTAAATGGAAAGACGGTGAATATCAGAGAGATATAACCAAACTGGCTTTTATAGCAGACCCACTCTGGAAATAACCCCTTAACATATTAATCCATTAGTTGCATGAATGGATTAATTCATACATAAGGGCAGAGCCCTAATTACTTCTTAAAGCTCCTACCTGTTTGCACCTCTCAATATCTCATTATAGGGATTAAGTTTCTACATGAGTTTCAGAGGAGACTGACCATATTGAAACCATGGCAAGCTCTGTCATCAAACAGAACTGCTGACTCTAGGTTGTGAATCACAGGAAGACCAGAGAGCAATCCCTCCTTCCTCTCTGGAAGCTGCTTGGTGGACTGAGAAACCCTCTTGTCACCATGCATCAGACTCCAAGCTTGTCAAACTTGACTTTCCTCACCAATCACTCATAAACTTTCATTTCCACTGGTATTTGCTCTTTGTTAATTGAATAATTAGATATAATTAATAACCTCATGCATTGCCATAATCCTGGCATTATAGGTGTCAGGAGAATATAATTTAATTAGAGGTTAATGTTTTTGGATCCAAATTAGATGCTTAAGTTCACTAGCCTGTGCTTCTGCCAGCTGAAGAAGCATGAACTATATATACCCTTTTAGATGAGTTTGCTGTGGTTCTAGGATTTGGAACAGCAGATGAAGAATGCACTTTCTTCCTAGAATTTGGTGATTTAAGAGAACTTCCCAGAAAACTGAATTGGTTTGGAGTATCAATGTTTATTGAAAAATCTATCTTACATAGAGCTACATGTGGGTCACTCAGGGGGACATAAAGTTGTATAAGGTTCAGATCCCCTCTTTCTTTGCAGTCACAAGGTAAAATGAGGCACACACTGAGTCCCTATAGCAAGAAGTAAGAGTGGCAATGACCTTCATCGTGGACTGAGTTAAGGAAATTAGGAAACTCTGTGCTATTTGATAAAGGTGAATTTTTAATATACAACTAAGTATAATTTTTGAAATTTATTCCTTGCTGAGACTTTTCCTCTAATGGAATGTATGGTTCAGGAGAAGGAACTCTTTGTCATGAATAAATCATGATTTCAGACATATATAATAAGGCTCTGGGGGAATAAATAATAGACAACACTATTGGAATGAATTGAAAAGGAGGTGAATTTGGTTCTGATTGAAGGTGCTGGAACTTTTGATTGCAAGTGAAGGAACTCCAATGCAAGAAATCCCATTTGTTTCTGAAGTGTCTCAAAGTCACATACTACATATCTGCTATAAGGATACAGCTACCAAGCTTTAATGGGTGCAAAACATCCTGCCATCTGGCCTGATTTTACCTTAGGAGGAGGACTTTGTTCTAAAGTAGAGCTTAGACTAGTAAGACCATCTCCTGCTAGACCATCACTACTCTCAGTTCTAAAGCATGGTCTATGAGCAAATCCTGCCAGGCCAGGGTTCTAAATGGGAGGCTCTGGTATATCTGCACAAGGTATAGAGAGTCCCCTAACTGAGGTATAGTAGCCATGAGGCTCACCTTTTTCTGGGATTGGCAGGAGTGGGTTGGATTCAGAGTATTACAGTCTTAAAGGATATATTAGTCACCTTTTCATCTTTGTGACCAAAATACCTGATAAGAACAGCTTAGAGAGTGAAAAATTTATTTTGGCTCATAGTTTCAGAAGTCTCAGTCCATAGTCAGCTGATTCTATTACTCTGGGCCTGAGGTGAGGCAGAAGATCATGGTGGAAGGATATTGTGGAGGAAAACTACTCAACTCAAAACAACCAGGAAGTAGAGCAACAGTAAGAGGTCAGGAACAGATATAGTCCCCAAGGCCATGCCCCAGTGACTTACTCCCTCCAGTCTTGCCTCACTGCCTACAGTGGTCCATTCAACCAGTATTCCACTTGTTGGGTTAATCCACTGATGAGGTCAGAACCCTAAGCTTTGCCTGAATGCCCCACTCCTGAACCTTGCTGCACTGAGGAACCTTCTCTGGTCACAGAAGGCAGCTCATTCCTGGATTTCTGCAGCAGAGGGGCTCCTCCTGAGGTCTTAGTTTACAAAGTGGTATTGATATTTCCAACATGCTTGGCACCCACTGTTCTCAATATCCAGTTCACCCAAGGAATTTTCTCAATTATCATCTGTGAAGAATCAAAGGAGAGTCTGGATGGCCTTTAGTCTACCAGGAGAGTGTGCTTTTCCCTCTTCAGGGAAGTAATGTTGTCCTAATAGTGAACCCTATGCTGACAGTATTACTGTTTGTCTTTTGATACGTATGTCACTTCTCTGCTGAGGCTAGAGGAAGTCAATGGAATTGTTTTTACAGGCTTCCATATTCTCTGAACAAAAAGAGAGATCATCTACAATTTTTATCAGAACCAAATCACAAGGAAAACAGAGGTCTTTAATTCTTGATTGAGAACCTAGGTAAAGTAGAAGGAGTTTTCAGTGACCCTCTGGGTTTGACCATCCAGGCATATCCTTGTCCTCTCCTGGGTATTGTGATTTAGATATAAAGTAACCCCCAAAAGAACTCCTACATAAAGGCAGAGATGTTCAGAGGTGAAATGGTTTGATAATGAGAACTTAACCTAATCCTAATTAGAAAGGACAAGTGTGCTGGGTGATAACTCTGGGCTACTGGGGTGTGGCCTAAGGAGGTAGATTACTGGCAGTCATCCTCCCTGTGACCCCTTCCCCTTTCCCTCTCTCTGCTTCCCAGATACCATGTCCTGAGAAGCTGCCCTCTGTCATGCCTTTCTGCCATTAGATCTTGGACCCAGAGCAATGGACTTGTCCAACCATGGACTAAATCTCTGAAAATGTAAGCCAAAATCAAACATCCCTCAAGTCATTCTTGTTAGATATTTTAGTCACAGCAACAAAAGCTGACTATCACACCAGGGAAGGCAAAAGGTTTGACTTTGGCCTAGGTGCTCACTGAAGACAGCAGAGCAATAAAGCAAGTGGCTTCAGTGGGACTGGTAAAATGGCCTTTGGACTAGGAATTATCGGAAGAGAGGGATAATGATTTTATTGAGGCCCCTAGTTCTGGCACACAATGGTATTCTCAACTGCTTGGTTTCTTGTCAGTATGCAACTATTGCAAGGGCTAATATAGGATATTCTTTGTTTATGCTTCTAAATTAGATTGGGGCCTTTTCTTTGTTGCTAGCTCCAGGGGATATCAGGGAAGTTTAGGTAAGTATTTGGTAGGACCTATCTGAATTTTAATAAGTTCTACTCAAATTAGTGTCAGTGGAACTTTTCAAGAGCTTCAGGTACAACGTCGAGATCTTTATCTGGAGTCTGCATTACATAGTACGGAAGAGGTAAAGGTACACCCAGATCAGACACAACTGGACCATGAGCAGAGGCATCCTACAGGATCTCAGGAAATGGTCTTCCTGGGATACAAATGTGAGTCCTTCCCCAGTAAATACACAGGGGTACGATATGAGCAAGAAAGAATGAGTTCAGGATTTGAAGGTCACAAAAATATATGGGTTATTTGAAATATCTAACACTCCAGATGGATATTGAGCAGCTGTTTAATGCAGAAGGAAGAGCCTCTTGTTCATCAGGAATCCTGAGGGTAGCTGCCTGTTTTATATGTAGAGTTACCTCATCTTGAGTGTTTAAGGGTAAGGCAGGACCCTGAGTACTTTTCCCTTCCTCAGAGCTCCCACATCTATCTAAATTTTCTGATTTTTCTTTGCCTTGATTTTCCTTTACTTTTGTTCCAGTTTCTCTTCTGTTCACAATATCTACAAGTATCCCTATCAGTAGATGGTTGTAGAGAGCAATCCACCTGGCTATTGATTTGGAGGACCATACATTTATTTTGGGTCCTATCTTATTTTTGTCCTAAAGATCTTTCAACATGCTCTGCTAAATGTTGTAATTCTGGTAAAATGGCAGTTTGCCATCTTCATTTCTGTTTTTGAGTTAGATCTCCAATTGGACAAAGTGAGATGATAGGTTCACAGTTATGCCAGCATCTTCTTTAACCCCCAATTTATTGATATTTTCTATTCTATCCTTAAATCACCTATATTTTTATCTTTTTTGTTTGCATAATATACTTATGGTCCAAGAGATTTTCACTGGAATTTTTCAGACGTCACTTACAGTGAACTTTTCCCTAATTTATAGGTCTTTCCTTGGCCTTTGGGTGTATTGTAGAAAGAGGGGGTCCTATAGGACCCTTCCAAATCAGTCCAATCTTCTTTTGCCATCCAGGATTCTTTTGGTAGTCAGAATCTCAAGTTGCTAAAGGTCAGACAGCTGCATTAGTCAGGATTTTCCCATAGGCTGTGTATAAAGAGAGAAATTTATTTTAAGGAATTGGTTCGTGCAATTATGGAGACTGGCAAATTCAAATCCAAAATTTTCAGGGTGTGCCAGCAGGCTGGAGACCCAGGCAAGAGCTAATACTGTGGTTTACATCCAAAGGCCATCACACTGAAATCCGAGGAGACAATCCATGCTGCAGTTCAACTCCAAAGACCATCTGCTCCATTCTTCTCACTCAGGAAAAGTCAATCTTTTGTTTTATTTGGGCCTTCAAATGATTGGGCAAGGTCTCCCCGCCTTAGGGAGGGCAATCTACTTTGCTTGAAATCCACTTATTTAAATGTTAATCTCACAGAAACATTGTAATAACCTTTGATCACACACTGAGCACCCTGGTTCAGCCAAGTACATACATAAAATTAGCCATCAGAGTAATCCTGGGTCGGCACATGAAAGAGTCCTGAATTTTGTAAACACTTGCTGGACTTGTCTAGGTTTAGAACAATCCTTAATTATAGCTTTTTATTCATCCTTGGTTCAAGGTATAAATTCCACAGTTGCCTGCATGCTTGACTTATGGGAGAGATGGGTCTTTAGAGACAACAGACATTTGGGGTCTTATGATAGTTACTGGATGAACATAGGGGGTTTGGACAAGATGAAAAGGAGGAAGAAAAGGACTCTCTAGAGGTGCAGGAGGAAAGAAGTCTGGTTTATCCTGAAGAATTGGGGCACAGCTAGACACTTGGGTTAAAACACCAGGTCCTCTTCTCATGTATGCTTGAACTTGTACCGAAATTTAGCCCCTCCAAGCTTCAGTTTTCAGTAAAGGTAGCACACTAAGAGCTATTTTGTGAGACCAATTATAGTCATGTCAGCCAGTTACCTGACCTAGATGAACCCATGTGTGCTCAATAAATATTAGCTTTACAAATTATCAGTGACAATAATAATGACATGAGTCACGTATCTCTAGCAACAATTAACTTAGACTTCTAAAAACATGCCTAATATTAAATATTCTGCTTTTCTATTCCAGAAATTTAAACCTAGTCTTTTGAAGTTCAAACAATATCTTTCAAACAAGTCCTTAAACTAAGAAACACAGAGTTAGAAAAAGCAATAGATCCCATAGATGTAAATAAACTCAAGGACAGGGACACATAAAAGTCCTTTGAAAGATTCACATTCCAAGATCAGTGTCAGAAACGTGGCAAAAGATTGGCATTCCTCAAGATGGCCATCACATGTGAAAGTGACTACTGTAACAGTTGATGTTGGCAGGAGTTTGTTATAATGAGCCATGAAGTCCTCTCCAGAGGAAGTGAGGAAAGAGTCTCCTATCACAAATGCCTAAAAGTACTAGTGCAGAAAACAAAGTCCTTGATACTGCAAAGCGAGTCTGTGGATGTGACCAGAGGCAGAATGTTCATGTTCCTTAGCAAAGCACTGTAGTAAATAGCATCTAATTTCCCCAAGTCGAGTCTTGGCAGTTGCCACTTTCCACCTGCACCTGTCCACACCATCCCCTCACCTTTCTCATCTTGCAAATACATTGAGAAGAATGCTGCCTATTTTCTGCTACTAATCTTCCCAAGAGAGAACTTCCTCCCTGCAAAATGGCAATTTAATGACTATGTCTAGGGGAGAAAAACAGCCATCACAGCTGGGTCAGGATGAGCCACCAGGGAGCTGCAGGGCATTTCATGCAGATTCCCCCAAGCTCAACTGTGTCATCAGGTCTGCAGCAGTTTGCAGGATGGAGGGGTTGGTGTGCAGAATACAGGTAATTTTTTGTCCCTAATAATCTTTCACTGTGCATGGAAGTAAGTACACTTCAGTCTAATTAACATACTAAAAGTATAGACTGATTCGAAAACAAATGCTATCTCTGCCTGTTAGCAGCCACCCTCATGGAGTCAATTTCCACTCCAAACATAGCAGATAAACAGGCAGAGAGTACATTCAGGCACCATCATGAAAGATAATTGGACATTTGCTTATTAGACTCTTTCTGTTTCTGGGTTATGCATGCTTTTTCTGTTTTTGTTTTTGTTTGTTGTTTTTTCCTTCGACTGAAAAACAAACAAGAATCTCATGCTGAGGCCTTAGTATTAATGTTCTCCTACCAACATGACATTCTCCTACCCACCAGCCAACTGTCTTAGCTGCCTGTAGTACTTTTAGAAAGGATTCTGGGGCTGGGGAGATAGCTCAGTTGGTAAAGTGCTCGCCTTGCAAGCACAGGGCCCTGGGTTTGATCCCCAGCACCGCAAAAAAAAAAAAAAAAAAGAAAGAAAAAGAAAGAAAGAAAGGATTCTGGGGCAGGCTATATTACAAAAAAATAAAGGGGCAAATAAGAACCAAGTGCTTCTGGAGAGCTGCAGACTAAGGAAAGTGCCCAAATGGGGTTGTTTGAAAACCTGGGTTGAAAGGAGAACACCAATTTAGCCTGGAGTTCAAAATCACCCATAAGTATGATTTCATTCCATCCTCAGGCTTCCTCTCCTGGTATCACCTCCACTGATTGTTTCCAGTTATTCTCAGACCATCAGAGGACACTGAGGTCACTAGGGAAGTAAAAATTCTGGGATATATCCAAGACAAGCTGGGTTCAAAATATCTGAGCAACATGGTCCAGAAACGTGCATTGGAACAAACCCTGTGGTTTTTCTTGGAAAGAACTGCAGTTTGAGGACCACAGAGCTCCTAATAGAATGTAAACTTCAAGATGGGAGGAACTTTGTTTTGTTGCTGTCTCCAAAGAATGCTGTCTCCCTAATCTTTGCCATTGAAGGGTTAATGATCAGATTAAAATTGGCAAACTTCACCTTCCTCTTTCAACTCCCCCTCCCTGCCCGTTTTGCTCAGGGCAGACATCACTTAACATCTATGGCCTAAGCAATGAACCCAGAATTCCACAGTAAACCAACAGAAGTCACAAAGATCACAATTGCCATCAAGATTCAACATTCGTTCCAATTCCAAAGTTCTCTAGATATTGAGAAAAGGCTCCAAAATCACCCCAGCCACAAGGAGGCACTGGAAAGTGGGAGCCTTAATGCTGCTTTGGTGAGTGACCAACATGTGCCTCCATCATACGAAGGGAAGGATGAGAAGGGAGATTTCAGTCATCGGGATTTAAATGCAGAGCAGAGGGGGAATGCAGAGTCTCAGAGAAAAATGTGATCCCAAGAAGCCCTTGCATCTGGCTCAGGAGGTGTCCCAGTTTAGAGGACTTTGCCTCTTGGAGAATCTTTCTATAGGTTGTTCAAAGTGAAGGAGCACAAATGCTGATCATGGAGGTTTGCTCAACATCATTTAACAGGCTTGGCCTACTATGTGCCAGGCAGGTTCAAGGAGCCTGGGAAACAGGGGTGAACATGTTAAAGCTCACAACCCAAGGAGGGTGAATGCACTAAATAATGGGGTCCCTGGGATGCACTGATTCAGCAATAAGTCCAGCCAAGAAGTGATCCATCAGACTCTGCATAGGACCTATATGGATTATGTGCTATTTTCTTCTTTAGACTATTATTCATAATAGCAATTTACTTCATCACAGGAGAGTTGGAAACTAAAGATCCAAACCTCAGTTCTTTTGTTCCAAAGAAAGAAAATGTAAAGTCAGACACCAAATTCATGCAAAAGAGTTTTATTACAAGTGTAGGGAAAGTGGAAGAGAAAAGAGTGTAGGGTGAAAGCAGAGTAACATTAAGCAGAGTGCACTCTCAAGGGAGAGAGCTGTTCATCTCATCACCACGCAGAGAATAAACAAAGAACAGTGTTGTTTCCAAATGCATTATTGTTTGAAGTTTGCCTTGAGAGTTCGGGTCCTCCCTCAGCAACCTTCACCAATCAGGTGTTCAACAATTTCTTCATGTTGGGCAGTGGGTGACCTTAGTTAGTCCTCTCTGGAATTATCATAGTGATCATCCTATTCAGGGGGGCTTCATCTGCAAGTCAATCCAACGTTAAAGCAGGTATTGGTGTCAGTAGCTAGTCAGAGGTTACCCAGCCTCTGCACCACTAAACAATCCCCGCTTCTGAGACAGAAGGAGACACTTGGGGTCATAACCCCTAGTTTTATCTTGACCTTTATAAGCCCTGTCAAGAGTTAGTCCCACAAATTCTTCTTTCTTAATATATTCTAACCCAATTAACTTCTTTTACTTTTGTTTGTTTTTCCTCAAGGTCTGTGTACCAATGTTTTTCTATAGGTTATCTGCTATAAGTTATTTACTCATCTGTCTTGACAATAACTTAAAGACTTTAAGAGTAACTTAAAATAAACCTGTGACCTGGTTATGCCTTCCACTGCTCATTATAACTACTACCTAACAACCTGAAGTCAAAAAGATGCTCAACTTTGGTTAAGGTCTGGATCCCTCTTTAGCCTGCCCTACAACATCTGAGCCACACTCACTTCTCCAGCCTCAGACTCTTCCCTGGGATATGGGACTAAGAATTTCTGCCTCCTAAGGAATGCAGAAAACCAGTAAGTGTGAAAATGCTAAACAATTCTCTGTTCTTCCAAAAGGAGTGAGGTCATTTAAAACAAATAACACGACCACAATGTATTCAGTATGGCAGAGCTAGAGTCTAGATCAGGATGTGGGGAAGACAGAGACACAAATGGGCAGGTAGAGGTTAAATAGCAAAATCCACTGGGGCAACAGAGGACCATTCTTAATCCTGTCCCAGCGTGGAGGATATCAAAGAGGGAAAATCAAAATGGAGTAGCATTGGTTCAGGGACACTTACAATGGAGTAGGAGATCATTGTTGGATTAGGTTTTAGACACATACATATATCAGGCTGAGTTTTGGAATTGGACTGTCTGCAGTACATACTCAGATGAATGCTCGTCTGGACTGGGTCAAACTGCAGCCCTCTGGAACGTTTTCTAACATATGTGGACCCTTTTTATAATGGACCCCTTCCCTTAAACTGACCAGAGACTCAGACTGTGCCCAATACCTTTCATATAAGACACATTAACTCTTGTTGGCACCAATCATAATTCTGACAAGTAATGTAATTACAAATTTCCTTGTAGTTTAAAGCCATCAATGCAGCCACTATTTTGTAAAACATTGAAGCACAATTCAAGGCTACTTGGATTTTGCACCTCCATAATTGCAATCCTAATTAACCCCAAATACATATAATTTTCATTTTTCTGCACCAACCTGGTTTTATTCTCAGTTGACAGGGGAGAGAACATAAGTATGACAAAAAGTGGACATCAATTGAAGAATTTTTCAAGTAATAAAGAGAGTGGAATTGTGACAACATGTCCAGGGAGAATTCTCTTTCTATCCCAAGGATAAACTCAGCATGAAGAGAAAAAATATTTTCATAGTGTAATCCTGGTGAATAGCCTTGTCTCCAGAAGTTTCTGCATTTGCATAGTTCTCTGCAGTAGCAAGTATGTGTGGGAAGATCTAGAACTCTCCATAGACTGCTGAAGAAGACTTTACAATGTGAGCTGTGAATGATCATAGGGAGGGGATTCTTGGTTTGTTACAGCAGACCCAGGGCAGTGATGTGTCTTGACTGAGCTGCCATGGAGCTGCAGAGAAATGGAGAAGTGGTCAGTGGAGAAAATTCAGTTCCAGTGTCTCTTAGAAGAGCAGGAGCTCAGTTGAAGTTGGCAGTGTACTCTTAGGAGATAAGCTCTCAGGGAAACTGGAAGATAAACATGGGGGTGAGGACATGGTTCAGAGACCCTAGAGTACTGATCTGCCTCTTTCCACCCCAGTACCCACTGGAGATTTGCAAATCTCGAGTTTGGCTCTGAGTCATGTGTGGTAAACAGCCCAACACTTACATGCACAACTGGTTCGTATAGAGTCACCAGCGCCATCCTGTTGAGCTGCCCTTCTGGGAAGCCAGAATTTTTCCCTGCCATACATGCATCACCTTAGTCTGATCAAGTGTGACCTTGACCAAATAACTGGACTGTTCTCTTAAAAAGCATCAAGACAAGGGAAGACTAAGAAACCACTCCTAAGTAAAAAAGAATAAAGTGACTTGACCAATAAAGGCAATACACAATTCATACTTATATCCTAGGGGAGAACAATCTGCAATGTGAATTGTTGAGAAAACTGATAAATATCGTAAGATAATAGTATTAATATTAGATTACCCGATGTAACAATTGTTCTGTGACGCTGTGAGAAAGTGTGCCCTTGATCTTACATGATATACTGAAATACAGAGGGATAAAGGGCAATTTTCTCTCTAGTGGATCAGGGAAAAAAAAAAAAACATGAGATAAGCAAACAGAAAATGGTAATGTGGCAAATGTTAACAATTGGTGAATGGGTGAAAGGGTGTGCAGGTCAGGTGGGTCAAGATTGAAAACTAAAAATACAATTTATTTTAAACTTATAGAAACATTGCAGGATTGTTTACACTTCAACCCATCACTATTCACTATTTCCTGTGTGTTCATCTAAAATTATATATTTTATTTCAATCATACCTTAATAAAATTGGAGGAAAAATTGTTGAGCATGCCAGTGGGTGTCATGTTAAATGTTCTTACAACCATAATTAGTAAGAAGGCAATGAAACACAAGAAACTCAGATGTGAAGGATATGGATACTACGTCAATCATGTTGAAGGCATCTCACGTGTGTACATGTATCCAAACTCATCAAGTTGCATACATTAAATATATGCAGGGTTTTATATGTCAGTCAATTAAGTTCAGAGAAAAGCTGAAAGAGGAGAAAAACAGAACTGAGTTGTCCAGATCTGGCAAGACATTTAATTAATGTCTGCAGCTGCCTGCCCCTTAGGGATGCAGGGGTCCAAGGGGAGCTACAAGGACATGTGCAGCAAGCTCCCCTGTTTCCTAAGATGAAATGGCACCTGCTTGGCTGCTAGTTAAATAGGGAATCCAGTCTGACATCACTGTATGTGTGAGAATATGTCTGTAGTATGTTGTGGTGTGTGTGTGTGTGTGTGTGTGTGTGTGTGTGTGTGTGTGTCTTCACCCCAAAATGTCACTGCTGACCTTAACTATGACAGAAACAGACCCGAACAAGCTTTTGCAGCAGAGACATGAAACGATCACAGTGAAGACACTTCCTTATTGGCCCCACATCACACTCACCAACCTCTCCATGAGCAAGGAACAGTTGAATTCACACCAGGACTTTGTGAACTAGATCTGTGTGAGGCCTGTTTGCTGTGTTCATTGATGATTGACCTATAAGCAGTTTATTCCACTATATGAATTAATTCTCTCTTAAGCCTGTGTGAACACAACCCCGAGTCAGCTTCTGACCATGCATCCTCAGGCCCAATCTTGTCCCACAGCCTGGTCACTTGGAATTGGCACAAGTCTAAGTGAATCTCAGAGTTGTGACTTTGGGTCTCTGCCACCACATTTACCAAAGGCTACAGAAGTGGCTCACAGCAACTCCTGTCCCTGAGGGCACAAAATAGGCAGCATCTCACCCCACTAATACTTGCTCTCTGCCTCACCCCAGGATTTCCCTGTGCTGCTGAGGTGAGAGGCACTGTGGAGTCTCTCTGACACCAATTCATACAGGACTATTTGAGAGTGTCAGATGGTCATTCATGGGGGAGGGAAAGACCTTAACCTATAAACCAAGTCCATAGATAAAGGAATATACCTATGGGAGTACTTTTCCCTTCCTTTCCTTCCTTAAGACAATGGTTCAGAGACTCAGTGGCTTCCTAAGATCTCTCTGGAGATTCCTGGGACCACCAGGAATTAGCTTACTTTATTAGTTACCTTCTCTGCCTTGCCTGACTCTTCCCTTCTTCCATAGGTCTTGCCTCAGGATCTGTTTTCCAAGGAGTCCAGTTAGAATGAATCTCATCCAGAATTTATAAGAAGGGGCTGGAGTGTGTGCTCAGCATACAGAAGGTCCTGTGTTCAATCTCCAGCACCACATAAAAAAAAGAAAAAAAGAAAAATCACATAAGAAGAAATACCAGAAGCAAAGGAATGCAATTTACATTAATGATCAATATACCTTTACCACCAGAGGGAGCAGAAATAAGCAATATTTCTTATAATACCATATTTAAGTAAGCCTGCTCCTGCATGGGTTTGGCCCAAGTTTGCCACATGGGCTGTGTCCATCATACCTGTCCCTGGCTTCCTGCTTTCTTTGCTACAATTCAAATGCCAGCTCACCTATACAAGATATGTCCAGACACAAAGTACTCTTAGCACCTTGAGCTGCTCTCTCCCCAGTCTTGCCACAACCTATGGTTTGCTGACATGACTTCTTGTTTGCACATATTTAAAACCCAGCAAAGAAGGCTCCCAAGACCCTTGGGGGGGAAAAGGGACACACTAAATAGGATTTTATGAAACAAAATTTAAATCATGCATTTGAATTCTAAACCATAAAATTACAGAGAACTCTGGTTATTTTTATCATACCTCAGGAGCTGAATATTTTGACATGTTAATCAGCTCTCAAAAATGGCATTTACATCAAAATTTCATTGCTTTTGATAAGTCTCTCCCCATTATTAAAGTCCTATCTTAGCAGAGCTGGTTGAGGCAGCCAGGATGCATCAGTGGCTTGTTCCAGAGTCTAACAGTGAACCATGCTCTTTCTGGGAGCCATCCTGAATGGGAAAAATCATAAACTCCCTGGAGAAGGTTTTTGGAAAATTTTCAAAGAACTCTGTTTGCTTACATCTCAGGGGGTTGATTTAAGGTAAAACTCATTACAACCTATGGCAGCACCATAGGACTGGAGGCTGAATGCAGCTCTGTTATTGATGGAGCCTGTCAAGGCCTGTCATCAGGATGGTGCCAGGAGTACTGGCTCAGGCAGAGTGCTGCTGCCATTTCCCACCTCAGTGTGTGTTACCAATGGAAACAAAGGTCACAGCTCATGACCCTGCATAATCACTGACTTGCACCATTTTCCGGTCATAAGCTGGTCCCTCTCAAAAGCCAGGTAGTCGCTTACCATGTGCCAGTAACCACAAGAAGAACTGGAAAAGAAAAAAAAACTCTCATGGATTCTGCTTTAAGAGAGTCCATAGATGGCATCCTTCTGTTTCTCAATCAAGTTCCAGAACCAATGGAGGCATATTCATTGTTACAGTGTGAATGTGTCCCCCAAATTTCATGTGTGGGAAAACTTAACCCCCAAGTTTTATGTAAATGAGATTTGAAAAGTGGAAACTTTAGAAGGTGATTAGGTCATAGGATTAATTCCTTCATAGATTAATGACCTAGTGGGTAATCACAAGAGTGACCCTGTGATAAAAGTGAGCTCTCTCGCATTCTAGTTCCATTTCTCCTAGTGATGCCCTGGGCCATGCCATGAAACATCTGGAAGGTTCTCACCAAAAGCCAAGCAGATACTGGCACCATGCTTAAACTTTCCAGCCTCCAGAAGGATGAGCCAAATGCGGCTCTATTCTTTGTAAATTATCTAGTCTGTGGTGTTCAGTTATAAAAGCAGGAAACAGACTAAGATACTAATTACCAATTTCAAAACCAACTGACACAAAACACCTGCAACTGAGTCCTCAGAAATCAAATGTGTGCTTTATGAACAATGCAACTGATACTGCAGAATGTGATCAAGGTGCATGGAAATATAGCCTTCCTAATTCAGTGCCCAAAAGGACACACTTTACCTACTAGTGACAAAAACTCCTAGACCACAGCCCACACCCTGGGACAGGGTCTCCTCTGCTTTCTGTCCCATGCAGAGAAGTATAGTCCTAAAAAACAGGCAGAGAAGGGGTCAAACCCTGCATGATCATTTCTTTCTCCCCACACTCCACAACAAACCTGCTCCCTGGGGAGGAAGGAGAAAAGAGGAATGAGATAGACAGAGGACAGGAGAGATATTTTCATGGAAGGAAACATCATAAGCAAGGGGTGAAGGTTCATGGTGAGTCCATTACTGAAGTCCCATTTCTAACAGAAACAATGGAGTCCATTACTAAAGTCCCATTTCTAATAGTTAACCCACAACAATGGGTGAGGAAGCTGGGATATTTATAGCTCTCTCTCTCTTTTCTCCATCCTCTCTTCCACCCATCCACCCTCCATCCTCTCTTCCTCTGTCATCCTTTCTCCATCATTCTGTGTTCTTCCATTGTCCTTCCTCCACCATCCTATCCTTTCTCCATCATTCCTTTCTCCTCCATCATTTCTCTTCCATTCTTTCCTCCTTCGTCCATCCCTTCTGTAGCATCCCTCCTCCATTCCTCTTTCATCATCCCTCCTTCTTCATGATCCCTTTTCCTCCTTTTCTGAAACTCATTTTAGTTCTGTTTCTGGCTTTCAGAGGAACCTGCTTCCAATCCACATCTTCAGCCTTTCCATTGAATGTTTGAGACTCTGATATTCTTCCAGTGAATTCTTATGGGTCTGAGTGGAGTTCTGGGCTTCCTAACTAAGGTTGCAAATATCTGCACTTCCAATTCCCTTCTTATATTTTTTGTTAGAACAAATCAGCATCTAACATTCTATACATTTTAGTCTATAGCCTTCACTGGAATAAAATCTTCAGAAATAGGTGGCACAATGGCACACACCTGTAATCCCAGCAGCTCAGGAAGCTGAGACAGGAGGATCGCAAGTTCAAAGCCAGCCTCATCAAAAACCATGCACTAAGCAACTCAATGAGACCCTGTCTCTAATTAAAATACAAAGTAGGGCAGCAGATGTGAATCAGTGGTCAAGTGCCCCTGAATTCAATACCTGGTACCAAAAAAAAAAAAAAAAAAAGAAGTCCTCTTCAGGAACAGAGAATTTTTTATCCCCAAACATCCAACAAAGTTCTGAGAACAGTAGTTACTTGAGATGTATTTGTTGAAAGAAGTTAAATATAAATTAAAGGGAGCAGTCTGAGTTACACATTATCAAGGGCCAATTATTTTGAACTAAGGTGAAAACTTGAGGGATGCATTTCCACACCAGTCCCAGCCCAGTGGAGGAATGCCCTTCAGGCATTGAACACTCTTATGAACAGAGTAAAGATGCACTTTACCTTGGAAATGTGCCCTCATGTTAGCTAGCCAGGCAATTCTCAGCAATGCGGAAGGACAATCACTTTACATGCTGAGTTTCAGTTTTCACCTTAGTTAATGAGGGAATTACAGAAAGCCCTAGGTGGAGCTGTTTACTTGACCTTTTTGTAAAAAATAATATAGTAGCACAGACATACAGAATAGCTCCCAGGGACCACTACCCACCCTAAATTGTAAAATGACAGGAAAGTCCAGACTCTGAAGAGACTAAAGGCTGTGTTTTTAGCCACTTCTCACTCAAGGCACCTACTCTGTCCCCAAGCCTCCTAGGCCATACCACCTTTCTAGGCTCAGCCAAGAGGGCTCTCCCTGCTCCCCAGCTCTGCCGCCACCTGTTCTATACTGTAGGGCAGGGGCAACTGTCCCTGCTGTGCTCTTCCCAAAGTCCTGACCAACTATCCTTGAGCAGAATGAAATGGTATTTTTTGCAGCATTACAAACCATCCAAACATAATGGTGCAAAAAATACCATTTCATTCTGCTCAAGGATAGTTGGTCAGGACTTTGGGAAGAGCACAGCAGGGACAGTTGCCCCTGCCCTACAGTATATGGGGTTCCAGAGTCCAGGGACAGCCCTTAATGAAAGAAATGCAGGTGCAACATGCATGGGCAGTGTAAGGACAAGGGCCTAGAGCAGGCCACTGGCAGTGTGTACTATAGAGTCCTCAAAACCACATTACAGTCCATGTACATTTCATAAGTGTGACTCAAGGCTGAGAAGGAAATATCAGAGTCACTAACATCAGAACAGTCATCTGCAAAAATCTGCATCAGCCAGGATGCTGTGGTTGGAAGTAACTGAAATACACTTTGACCCAGAATTTATTGAGAAGATATTAGAAGACCATACAAGACTAGAGACTTGGGTTAGAAACAGGCTTCCCTATAACCAGAAACAAAACTAAAATGAGTCATGAAAGATCCTTCCAGGATGCCATCACCAGGAAGAATGAATCCAACCAATACTCAGCTCTGCCTCACTCAATTCAAGATACAAATTCTACACCAAGGAGCAGAAAGAGAGTGAAATACCCTGAATTGGCTCATACTTACCCCTTGGCTGAGGAAGGACCTGGTCCCATAACACCAAATGCAAAGGAATAAACATAATTCCTAAAGAAAATTAGGACGTGTGTATGTGTAGGATAGAAAGATACATACTGGTTAACAATACAAAATGTACAGAAAAGTGAGACAGAAATAACTCTATTTTAATTCTATGTTCTGTGGTTTTCCAGGATGCCATACTATAGGCCTCATACCAGGTCATATCCGGTGTGTTAGCTTACTGTCACTGTGACAAAATACCTGAAATAATCAACTTATAAGGAGGAAAGATTTATGACTCACAGTTACAGAAGTTTCAGTCCAATGTCTGCTTGACTCTGACCGTTTAGGCCTATGGTAAGGCAGGGAGCATATAGTGGAGCAAAACTTTTCACCTCATAGTAGCAGATGAATAGAGAGAAGGCCTCAGTGACCTAACTTCCTTCCATTAGGCCCCACCCCCTAAAAGTTCCACCACCTCCCAATAGCACTACAGTGGCATTGCAGATTCAAACTATAGAACCTAGGATTGCCTCTTGGTGTATGGACTGTGGCTTATCTTCCCTAGGAATCAATGTCATAGCTCCCAAAATGTCAGCAATTATTAATTAATGCTGAGTGTGAGCTGATCTCCCAATCTGAAATGAATAAAGAACTTCCCATGATGTCAGTTCTTTGAAAAGTGCAATACAGTTTTTGTTTAGCAAGGTACTTAAAGATTACTTATTTTCTCTTAATAGTACAAATTCTTTGCTCTAGAGTACATACTATATTATTTAAGATTTTTCAGCTAACCACATATATTTAGCAATTAGAGATGTTAGTGCTGCCAAATGACTTGGGAAGATAAATACCAGTGGCTAGAATCACACCGTGCTTACACTTATTTTATTAAATATAAACCCAGATCGCAATGGCTTTATTCCAATCCTTGGTTCCCTGAGTGGTGCAATTAACAAGGAGACAGAAAATATATAAAATTTTTCTCATTTAAATAGATACTATTCCACAAAAATTCCAGAAGGTTTTATATTGGCCACCCACTTCCAAATCATTAATAAAAATGGTTGCCCTAGGGCCCCACGGGTGCCAGAACTGTGGATGACCTTCCACAAGCTCCCCAAAACTCATGGCCCCTTCTGTAAAATGTGAATACTGCCTGAGGGTTTTCCTGTCCTGGGGTCAGGCCCCCTTTGCTAATTGTTACTGGGAGTTGAAGAGTGAATAGCCCATTGTCTGGCCCCTCCCTAGGACACATCCCATTTACTTAAATAACACATGGCTGATCCCCAAAGCCTTGGGTAACCTGGTCCCTCACTTCCCATCTCCCTCTCCTGCCTCTGCTGAACCTCCTACAATCACCTCCCAGATAAACTATCACACTCAAACCCTTTTTCTTACTTGTCCATGTCTTGGTGTACAACCAAGTCATCCTCCAATTTCCAACAAATAGGGATGCTTTCTTCCTGAAGCAAGCAAGTGTCCAGGCCAGCAAGAATTTACTATGTGTGAGTGGGGGAGGGGAGTGAAGAGAGAGCTGAGTGTTTTTTTGTTTGTTTGGTTGGTTTTTTTTTTGGGTACTGGGGATTGAACCCAGGACCTTGTGCTTTTGAGGCAAGCACTCCACCAACTGAGCTGTATCCCCATCCCTGAGAGCTGAGTGTTTTGATCCCTCACAGGGAAGCAAATCCTTTCACCTGAGGCAGAAGAAAGAATGTAACCTCTTACAGGAGGTGGAATTCCAGAAGTTCCAGAGGCTTCAGAATAGACCCTGCCCCTTATCCATGAGTCTGCTCTTGTCAGTTGATAGATACCTGCCAAGTTTTAACAAGAACCATAAAAATTATCCCCTCTTCCCTTCTCATCTTTCTTTCCAAGCATTCAGCAAATACCTCCTGAGGATGGAACCAATGACCAGGACCTGCATCGGACAAACAGGTGGACAAGTAGACCCTGGTCCTGCAGCCAAGGTTCCCACTCTTAATTGGGGGCATCCAAGCCTCCCTCCTCTCTGCTTTGCCCCTCTCTGGAGTGATGCTATCACTCCTGAATACAGATAGCATGGCCTTAGGGAACAATTTTGCTACTTTGGGGAAAAAATTATCTCTTTATAACTTGTATTTCTTTAATTCTGAGAAAAATTGAGCAAACTTCTTTTTAGTATATAGGTTGATCAATTTCATTTATATTTTTGTGAAATTTCTATTTTTTTACTTTTACAGACTGCATTTTGATTCATTATACACAAATGGAGTACAACTTTTCATTTCTATGGTTGTACGCAATGTAGATTCACACTATTCATGTAATCATACATGTACATAGGGTAATAATGTCTGTCTCAGTCTACTATCTTTCCTTTCCCCACTCCCTCCCACCCCATTTTCCTCTAACACAAAATTCCAAAGTTCCTCCATTCTTCTCTTATCCCCCACTCGCCCCCAGTTATGTATCATCATCCACTTTTCAAAGAAAACATTCAGTCTTTGGTTTTTGGGGTGTGGTTTATCTCACTTAGCATGATATTCTCCATCTCCATCCATTTACCAACAAATGCCATAATTTTATTCTTCTTTATGACTAATATCCATTGTGTATATATCACAGTTTCTTTATCAGTTCATCAATTGAAGGGCATCTAGGTTGGTCCCACAATCTACTTATTGTGAATTGAGCTGCTATGAACATTGATGTGGCTGCATAAATGTAGAATGCTGATTTTAAGTCCTTTGGGTATAAACTGAGGAGTGGGATAGCTGGGTCAAATGTTGGGTCCATTCCAAGTTTTCTGAGAATCTCCATACTGCTTTCCAGAGTGGCTGCACCAATTTGCAACTCCACTAGCAATGTATGAGTGTGCCTTTTTCCCCACATCCACACCAACACCTACTATTGCTTGTGTTCTTGATAGTAACCATTCTAAATGGAGTTAGATAAAATCTTAGGGTGGTTTTAATTTGTGTTTCTCTAATTACTAGAGATGATGAGCACTTTTTCATATATTTGTTGATCACCTGTATATCTTCTTCTATGAAGTGTCTTCCCAGTTCCTTAGCCCATTTACTGATTGGGTTCTTTGAATTTTTGGTGCAAATTTTTTTAAGTTCTTTATAAATTTTGGAGAAGTTGTTCCCATTTCTTGATTGGGGTTTTAAACATTTTTCCTATTGATTGATGAGAACTCTTTGTAAAACTTGTTGCTCAATGAAGCACATAAACCCTTCACCACTGTGCTGCAAATATTTTCTCCAGTTTATTGTTCACTTTTTTCCTCACCTGTCAGTTTTTCCCTTCCAAGGCTTTTGATTTCTAGTCAAATGCAGTATATCAACATTTCCATCAGATATATATCCTGCTTAGAAAGGCATTTCCTATTCAAAATAAAATAAATTCACCTTTTTTTTTCTTGCAGAATGTCTTGGTTTCATTTTTGTGCACTCTAATCTGCTCTAGCTGCAATTTCTTTTTGGAGTAGTTGGGCAATGGGTCAAGATTTGACATTTTTTTCCCCAATAGTAGATTGTCTCTAAATCATTTATTTAATAATTCCTCTTTTATCTTCTAATTTGAAATGCCACCTGACACATAGACAATATTAAATTCATTATTTTTATGTATTTTATAGCCATCTGTCTGCTCCATGAAAACCCTTAGTATCAATCTGATTTAGCTATTAAACTTTCACAGTGCATTTTATATTTAGTAGAGCTATTCTGTCTCCATTATTATTCTTTCTCCTGAATCTTCCTGTTCATTTTTCCATGTGAATTTCTCCCAAATGTCACATGGTATTGAGTTGGGATTACACCAACATAATGGACAATTTAGGGTTAATAGTCATCTTCCCAAGATTAATTCATTCCAGCTAATGGCCAATTATCTCTTCCCATTTGCTTATATCTCCATTTCATCCCTTCACAGAATTTTCAAGTTTTCTTTATACAGATCTTACATATTTCTTTTTATTTTTGCATTTGTTTAATTTATTAATTAATTTTAATTGGAAAATAATCAGTGTGCATATTTAGGCAGTACAATGTGATATTTTGATCTACATATATATTATAGATTCAATCAAGTTTACATTTTTAAATTTATATCATTGTCTTACCTAATTGCTATTTTAAGTGAAATATTTTTCATATTTTCACAAGGTATTTGTACATAAAAACATTATTGAGTATATATAATAATTTTTTCTGAGTTATTGTATTCTGTGGGTTTTAGACAATTCTCCTGAGTTTCCTCAGCATACATCATGTTAGGTATAAAGCCACCTTTTCCTCTCCCGCTACAGGCATCACCTGTCAATCTGTGTTAAATCCGCCTCTCCTGTTACAGGAATTTCCGGCTTACGTCGCTGTAACCTTCCTGCCCCCCCCCCACATTACGTTCCAATATGTCATTGGTCCATCAGTCAGTCTGTAATAATTCTCCTCCGTGATTGGTTCCTCCTAGCCCGCGAAATTCCAATACAAAGAACCGTGCACCATCTTCTGCTCCCTCTTTTTCCCTTTCCCCTTTCCCCCAGAGCGGACACGTTTTGTCACCTTGAATAAAAGTTCCTCGTGTGAGACCTGTATCTGCGGAGCGTCTTTTCTGGGAGTTATCGACGAACCAAAACTGCCTCCCTTTATATCTAACTAACATCTGGTGCCGAGAAACCCGGGATGGGTGTTTTTTTCTGCTGACTAAGCAAGCGGAACCCCATCCGATTTCTCCTGCGCCCGCAGATTCAGGCTCACCTTCCATTTACCTGGATGCCCAGTTTTCTGCATACAACACCGGACTCCAAAATTGGTGAGTTCCCCTTAGGCAGGCCCCTGACCATTTAAACACATCTCGGCTACCCGCACCTCCACCTGCAGTCCGCTGCAGCCCCCCTCCTTATTATAAAGCGGCCAGTTCCCAGCTTCCTCCGCCGGCTCGCAGCCTTTCGCTGCCCGCCCAGCGGCTTCATCTCTCGCCGCCTTGCGGCTTCACCCCTTGTGGCTCCTGCCACTCAACCGCCGAAGTGCGGGGGTACCTCCTTGGTCCTCATAATTGGTCTTAGTTGTTGGGTGGATATCTGAATTTTATGGTGCTGTGATTCTTTCTCAGGGTTTGAAGTTTACTCACTTCTGCCACTGCTAGTCCCTCTCGCTGCTCTGCGGCTTTTCTCCCCCTCCTCTCGCGGCTCCCTCTCGAAACTCTGGCCAGGTCTTCAAACTCTCTCTCGGCTTTTTGCCCGGTTAAACAGTGATTTCGGGTGACGACCTAATCATTGTTTTTAACCTCTCATTGCCTGGTACCGTGGATTCTGGGACACCAAATCCACTACCCAGGTGGGTCTCAGCTTACCATGAAATTCAAAACATCCAACCCAGCAAACTCGCCCCTGAGATGTTTATTAAACTATCTCAAACCCCTTCACCTATTCCCTGAATCAGAGCTAAATTGTCCTTTAGATAGTAAGTCAGAATGGTCTATTTATGTCACCCTAAATTCTAGCTTTATACTAGGTAAAATCGTATGTCTAATTATGCCAGTTATAATTAAGTACATATATGGGCAACCTGGTGAATGGAAAGGAACTTTTCCCCTTCTTGTTTTTCCTTTCTTTCTTGCTAAACCTCTCTTGGCTTCTCCCCCACCTCTTAACCCTTCTTTCCCTTCCGAGTTCACCTCATTCTGTTTCTCCTTCCACTCCTTCATTCAGCCCTCCAAGTTCCCCAACCATGCGGTCTCGTACACACATTCTAGCTCCTTTACTGGAGGTGGCTGACATGGAGGGAGTAAAACCTGAACACGTTCTCTTGGCTAATTCCTTATTTTCAAATCTTTTCTTTCTTATCTTAGCTCTCCCTACAGACTCAAGAAATTAAAAGGTCCTAAGCATCAAGTCTCTGCTAGAACATATTTGCCCCTTTCAGTTTCAGATCTCAGTCAAGGGTTACATTGAAATGTAAATGAAGAAAGGCTCAGTAGGAGACCAGTTTCAAACCCAAGGAAAAAGTGTCCATTTTAAATTTCTCCTGGGCTACAACTCAGAATACTTTTCTCCCTTTCAACTTTTCTCTCCTTCTTATATTCTCATGCTTTAATTAATAACCATTATCATTTTTCTTCCAGGACTTTGTTTTTCTTAAATGCTGTATTTTTGAGCTCACAATTTTGATCCTACAGACCTAGGTTAATGATTTTTGATCAGTTCTTTTTATCCAACTCGAGTTATCTTTAAACATCTGCTACATTACAATGGAGATAAATATTACAAGGCCTTTACTTTTGTGTTAAATATAAGCGCACATAAAAATTAAATTTTTAAAAATGGATCCAAATATTTTTAATTCACGTGATTTAATGAGGTTCAATTTAAATTGGGTATACTAATAAAGTAAAATGTCCTTAAAATTAACTCACAAGTCTCTAAGTGGTCAAACTAATGAAATATTAATGTTTATAAAATGTCTAACATCAACTTTTCTAGGAATTTTCTTCAACAGAAAAGAGACAGCAAATACTATTGGTACACTTGTCTAATATCTTGGTTTTTCTACAATAAGATGAGTGAATTGGAGTCAACATGTATGGAATTACTCAAATGTGTTTGTTAGAAACATCTGATTAATTTATAAGGTTACTCCATGGAGTAACATACTTAAAAATATTATTCTTTGTATATTAAATGTGTTCATATTTTCCAGGTATGCAAGCCTTTAAAGCAGAAAATTTATCAAGCTGCTGTTCTCCAAATTAAACTTGTCTGTAATGGTAACCCTATCATTTAATATTCTGTTATAGAACCTGTCATCAATAGGGTATATGTAAAATGACATTTAAGAAAGAGTGTAATATGCAGTAGCAAAAATGGGACTCAGCCAAAATTCAAGATAGCTATTGCACAAACTGAATGTTTTACTGTTGGTAATTCTATTTTGTATTTTCCTTGTAAACTCTAATTGTTGCCTGATCAATATTTTGCAGAGGTACTGCTTCAAGAGCGAACACCATAAATTAACTTGGAATAGTAAGCCATCACCTATAGAACAGATCATGTAAACCCCAATTAAATAAAAAGGGGGTAAATAACTGTAAAGTTATAGACATTAAAGCTAAAGCCCAGTACTCTTACTTTATGACTGGTGAGACTGACTTGCTTGATGGTTAAAATCAAACTTAAAGATAGAAATTAAATACAGAGGCCAAGAAAAACTCCATATTTGGGTCTTGCCCTCAAAGTCAGCCTGAACCCAGGGAACAAGAGAACTTCTCCAAAGAGCTTTGCAATTCTGGGTCACACAACATCCTGAGCAAGGAGATTGATGAGACTGCTAGAGAAAAAGCGACTCAGTGCATCTGTTGCAGAGGAGGGTCACAGAAAAAGGGAGACATCCCTGGTGCTTTCAAGGAAAGTCACGTCATCAAAAAGACCCTGCCTAACCAATTGCACTAATGGAGCTAAGAAACTGCTCTTAAGTTCTCTATGAGTGACTCCTGTGGAAACTTAGCTGACTCTTTTAACAGACAGGAACAGGTCACTTTGACCAGTTTGATCTTAAACACCTAGCAAATCAGTTAAAACCAAAGTATAGCCATTCTTGGGCATTTAAAAATAATAGTAACTATCAAGAGAAACTGCTAGAGTCAGAATTTCTGTTTTTAGTCAGCTTAAGGCCTACAGACACAAATAGGCTTAATCTATGTTTGCTAGTGCTAAATGTTGTGTTCACATTCCTGATGACCTAGACAATGTTGAAACTCCCAAATGAAGGCCTGTCCTCTCCAGCCTTTGCTAGGCCTTGTTATGGGAACAACTTCTCAGTTCTTCCATCCCCTGTCTTTTACTTCCATGTTAATTAATCAACTTGTATTGCAGAAATATCAGGATTTCACAAAAATTGGAGCCTGGCTGCAGATGTGCCTCCAGGATTGGAGCCTGGCTGCAGATGTGCCTCCAGAGAACCTATCAAGTCTCCAGTTCTTCCTGTCACAATGATACCAGCTCTATGTCCACACCCCAGCAGGAAGTAATTACAGAAGACTGACCTTCATCCATGTACCCAAAAATTTTTTTATAAAAAAGGAAATGGGGGAATATTAGGTATAAAGCCACCTTTTCCTCTCCCGCTACAGGCATCACCTGTCAATCTGTGTTAAGTCTGCCTCTCCTGTTACAGGAATTTCCGGCTTACATCACTGTAAACTTCCTGCCCCCCCCTACATTACGTTCCAATATGTCATTGGTCCATCAGTCAGTCTGTAATAATTCTCCTCCGTGATTGGTTCCTCCCAGCCTGCGAAATTCCAATACAAAGAACCGTGCGCCATCTTCTGCTCCCTCTTTTTCCCTTTCCCCCGAGTGGACACATTTTGTCCGCTTGAATAAAAGTTCCTCATGTGAGACCTGTATCTGCGGAGCGTCTTTTCTGGGAGTTATCGACGAACCAAAACTGCCCCCTTTACATCTAACTAACACATCATATCATCTGTGAATGGTCATAACTTAGCTTTTACTTTCCAATAACTTATTCTGCTTCTGAATTTTCTGATTTTCTTGTCCAGTCATCTGGAACCAAGTTACATAGGACAATGAGAAGAGGTGTCCCTGTTGTCCTTGGCTTTCATTATCCAGCAGCTCCTGGACAAATGAAGCTTTAATGGAGGAATGGAATAGGAATGAGCACCCCTTTAAGTGAAAATACAATAATACAACAGAACAGTTGTGGTGTGAGGCAAGCCTGTCCTTCAGGTGCAGGGATGTCTGCCTTGGATCTCTTGACATGATGAACTATCATGGTGTGAAAAAAGTGCTTCAGTATGCCAGGGACCCTATCAGGAGGCAGGATGCTGGGTTGGGACTATAAGCCATGCATGAGGATGCACACAGCCTGTGGGGATGGGGGGCAATTCCTTCGAGACTTGAGGCAAAATAGTCATGGCAAAACTATATGTCCCTCTTAGGGATTTGAGCATCCTTCCCCAGACAAGTCCTGGACCAGCCTTGGATAGGAGGTTTTTATACATGAACCAAGCAAAAAATACTGTCCCAGGGTCACTCATACTCCTTGACCCCTCCCTGCAGAGCCACCAAGATCTGGTTCCATGTTTTCACCCCTTACCTCAAGTTGGCAAGGTGACCATAAGCAGCCAACTGGTCCTTATCCCCCTCTACTCAGGGGATCCCCTACCCATGGTGCTCTCTCTTTCCCCAAAGTGGATGGAGACTAGCATCTAGTAGCACATGCCACCAAGGGCAGAACCAGAGACTCCATATCCCCCAAGTCCTTTCTCTGAGGAGGAAAGGAAACAGCAGTGGTTTTGCACCAATTAACAGGCCAAGTCATTTTTTCTTCACAAGAACTCCGCGAAGTACATATTGTTATCTCTATTTCACAGATTAAAAAAAAAAAAAAAAAAGCTCCTAAAATAGAAGAAATGCCACAGCCAGCATCCGCTCCTCTTCAGCTAACTCGAACCAGCTGTTCAGAAGCCTCTCTCGCCTCCAGCAGGAGCCTCCTGCAGGTGGGGTAAGCCTGTTTGCACTTTTATGGGAAAGCACATTTCCTTCCTTCCTCCCTTTTGTGGAGACTGAGCCTCTCTCTCTTCTGTCCTGGGTGATTGTCTTTGATGAAGATTATGTCCTCCTGAGAAAGACCACTGAGCAGGGAATGCTGGTCTGATCCTCTGATATGGGGAGTCTGCTCACCTGATTTAGGGTCACATGAGTGGCAACATAATCTGAGAAAGCAGCATCTCCTTCTCCTGGGCTGGGAACCCTCTGGACTGGCCTTGGGAATGAAGTAAAATGGTGCCCAATCCAAGGGGAATGCAGGCAGCCTTAAAGAATTAAAAAATTCCATTAACCCTTGAGTGTCTCCATGGGTTGTGTAGCTGCACCCTGTGTGTTGTCTTTCTCTGGAAGAGTGGCAGCTGAGGAGGAACTGGGATGAAGCAGTGGGGAGAGTATATCTGGGATGTCAAGTTTTTTACTACTGATCCTGTATGAAATAGGAATTTAAGAATGCAAGGTATTTAAAAACAAATTGCAGATTCTCAATGGATTTAAAAGAGGGGCAAAGTGACAGAGATCAGGACTGTGAGCTTCAACAAGGGGTGCTCAGGTTTTGACCTCAAAATAAAAAGACTCAGAGATGTGTCCAACCAGGATCCCATTCCTAGACTTCAGACTAGCTCTTGGTCTGGGTTTTCTGACTTTGAAAGGTATTATTGCATGACATCTTTGGATTCATTTCCAGAAGCAACGTGATGCTTGCCTAGTGCAAAAAAAAAAATATTGGTTCAAATACCAGGTGCGATAGGCAGGGAGAGTGGTCCCCTTTCTAGACCCATAAGCCCAAACCATAGCCCAGCTTAGGTTAAGAAGGTTGTTTTGTTTTGTGAAGCTGGGATTGAACACAGTGCCTTGCTTTGAATATGCTAACACTAAGCAGAACGCAGGTCTCATTGGCCATGAACCTTGGACACATTTCAGGGTCATTCTCCTTCCAGTTTTTAACAGTGCTCTTGGCAGAAAAAACAACTATTTTATGTCCCAAATCCCAAAGAGAGCTGCTTTAATCTCATTCTCAGTTTCCCTCATGCTGACTCTGAAACCCAGTGACAAATATGCCTCCCTTTAGAGCAGTGAGGACCACCTGGTTGCATGCTCCAGTCCCTTGGGGATTGCAGGCAGACTCACATCAAGACTTCCATGGAAGAGACTTGGGTACTAAATATTTTTTTAAAGTTCCCCCAGGATTCTATTGTGCAGGCAAGCTTGAAAACCTGGCATGAGAATGGGTTTAGAGGCTGAGAAAAACAAAACAAAATGAAAACCTTCGGAAGGGAGCCAACAGAACTGCAGGCAGACACACTGATCATAACTCTGAGAAACATAAATAAAGGGATGGGATATGAAATCTCTCCAACTCCTCGTGATGTTCAACAAGAGAAGGCCACCTCCAATCCCAACATGCCTGTGCTTCCTTCCCATCAAGGTCAGGTTAACCATCGATTCCTGGCCCATGTTAGGCAAGTGCTCTACCTCAGAGCCACACCCTCAACTCAGCTAGGGCACTTTCCCACACTCTGACTCAGTACTTTTTCACAATTTGTTCCACTCTTCCCCTACCCATGCTCCAGAGGTCTGTTTTGTTAGGGATCTTGAGTAGTGAGACATTTTCCCCATCTGTGCTGCATGGTTGTTCCATTCAAAGGGCCATTCAAAGGGGAAAATAAAATATGGAGGGGCCTGTACCTTTCCCTTTTGCTTCTTACCTACACCACCTTAGTAAGTGAAAAAGGATCCTTATTACTTTAGATTTAGCCCACTGTCCTAATGTACCACTTCCATCCTTGGCAGCCCAATGGGTGTTCAATTAACTCGTGCTGGACAGTGCCTAGTAGCCTCCCATCTGGTCTCCTTTCTTCATTTCACTTCCAGTCTATTCATCACAGAGCATCCAGAATTATTTTTTATGATGCAATTCAGATTGTTATCACACCCCTTCTCAACATTCCTCATCTCCTGCAGAGTGAAACACAAGCCCCATGGTGAGGCTTCTACATTCCTTGTGACCCAGTGCCTACATACCTCTCCCACGCCACCTGCCACATCAGTCCATGAAGGACACCCTTGCACAATTGCACAGTCTTTCCCTCCAGGTCACCAGTAGTGGCTGCCATTCCAGCTCTTCCCCAGTCCCCCTGCTAATTAATGCTTCCTCTCAGATCAGGCAAAAGTTGACTCTGTGAAGTTTCCTGGTCACCTTGCCCCTCACTCCAACCATGATGTTCTTCTCTTCACTTGAATGTACTCCTGGTATGGTGCTTGTCACACTGTATAATGAATCTCTATTTGCATGTTGATCCTGCCACAAAACTAAGCAACTTGAGGTCAAGATCATGTCTTATTTTTGAAATCCCAGTCCCAGACTTGGAGTGTTCAAATGCTTATAGCTTCAAATGCTTGGTTAATGTCTGGATGGGTGGATGGATGGGATGGATAATGGGTGGATGGATGAGGCAGGGTTCATTCTCTATCTAGGGCTCTGAGGACTGGTAGACCACCTGGTTGGTGGTTCTTAACATCTCTTCCCTATTCCAAAATCCTGCCATCTTTGCTGAACATGCCGTCTCAAACTTGGGCTCAAGCTTTCTGCCTCAATTTCTAATAGACTCACAGCTTCTTAATAAATTTAATGTTAAAATTAACTGGACCTCAGTGTGTCCTGATTTATCTTGTTGTTGTCATTTTTACAAAATCAGATATGCATTTTACATAGAACAAGATACAGAAAACTTTTAGATCTCATAAGTGAATTCAGTAAAGTAGCGGGATATAAGATCAATGCACATAAATCTAAGGCATTTTTATACATAAGTGATGAATCTTCAGAAAGAGAAATTAGGAAAACTACCCCATTCACAATAGCATCGAAAAAAATAAAATACTTGGGAATCAAACTCACAAAAGAGGTGAAAGACCTCTACAGTGAGAACTACAGAACACTAAAGAAAGAAATTAAAGAAAACCTCAGAAGATGGAAAGATCTCCCATATTCTTGGATAGGAAGAATTAATATTGTCAAAATGGCCATACTACCTAAAGTGCTATACAGATTCAATGCAATTCCAATTAAAATCCCAATGATGTACCTTACAGAAATAGAGCACGCAATTATGAAATTCATCTGGAAGAATAAAAAACCCAGAATAGCTAAAGCAATCCTCAGTAGAAAGAGTGAAGCAGGGGGTATCGCAATACCAGATCTTCAACTCTACTACAAAGCAATAGTAACAAAAACGGCATGGTATTGGTACCAAAATAGAAAGGTGAATCAATGGTACAGAATAGAGGACACGGACACAAACCAAAATAAATACAATTTTCTCATACTAGACAAAGGGGCCAAAAATATGCAATGGAGAAAAGATAGCTTCTTCAACAAATGGTGCTGGGAGAATTGGAAATCCATATGCAACAGAATGAAACTAAACCCCTATCTCTCACCATGCACGAAACTAAACTCAAAATGGATTATGGACCTCGGAATCAGACCAGAGACCTTGCATCTTATAGAAGAAAAAGTAGGTCCAGAGCTTCAACATGTCAGCTTAGGACCAGACTTCCTCAACAGGACTCCCATAGCACAAGAAATAAAAGCAAGAATTAATAACTGGGATAGATTCAAACTAAAAAGCTTTCTCTCAGCAAAGGAAACTATCAGCAATGCAAAGGAAGAGCCTACAGAGTGGGAGAAAACCTTTGCCAGTCATACTTCAGATAGAGCACTAATCTCCAGAATCTATAAAGAACTCAAAAAACTCTACACCAAGAATGCAAATAATCCAATCGACAAATGGGCTAAGGAAATGAATAGACACTTCACAGAAGAAGATCTACAAGCAATCAACAAACATATGGGAAAATGTTCAACATCTCTAGTAATAAGAGAAATGCAAATCAAAACCACCCTAAGATTCCATCTCACCCCAATTAGAATGGTGATTATCAAGAAAACAAGCAACAACAGGTGTTGGCGAGGATGTGGGGAGAAAGGTACACTCATACATTGCTGGTGGGGCTGCAAATTAGTGCAGCCACTCTGGAAAGCAGTGTGGAGACTCCTTAGAAAACTTGGAATGGAACCACCATTTGACCCAGCTATCCCACTCCTTGGCCTATACCCAAAGGACTTAAAATCAGCATATTACAGAGATACAGCCACATCAATGTTCATAGCTGCTCAATTCACAATAGCCAGACTGTGGAACCAACCTAGATGTCCTTCAATTGATGAATGGATAAAGAAACTGTGGTATATATATATACAATGGAATATTACTCAGCCATAAAGAATGATAAAATTATGGCATTTGCAAGCAAATGGATGAAATTGGAGAATATCATGCTAAGTGAGATAAGCCAATCGCAAAAAACCAAAGGACGAATGATATCGCTAATAAGTGGATGATGACACATAATGGGGGGTGGGAGGGGTTAGTGTTAGGGTTAGAGTTAGGGTTAGGGAGGGGGGCAAGAATGGAGGAAGGAAGGACTGTATAGAGGGAAAAGAGGGGTGGGAGGGGTGGGGGAAAGGGAAAAATAACAGAATGAATCAAACAACATTACCCTATGTAAATTTACGATTACACAAATGGTATGCCTTTACGCCATGTACAAACAGAGAAACAACATGTATCCCATTTGTTTACAATAAAAAAAAAAACATAGAACAAGATATAAGGATATGACTCAGTGGTTGAGCGCTTGTCTGGCACATGTGAGGCACTGGGTTCAATCCTCAGCACCACATAAAAAATAAGTAAATCAAATAAAGTTTAAAAATTGGGAGCTTGCAAGTTTAAAAACAAAAAGATATAAGGGTAACAATGCTTTGGATAAAGTAAGGACCAGGAAACAACTGTTAACATAGATGAATGATAACTGCAAACACAGACTAAAAGGAAATGGCATGAAAAGACCACTCACCTTCACCTGCCCAGCAAATTATTATTTCTATCTTCAACTGACTCCCTAGCATCTACTTCTTACAAGATCCCCATTCTTTTCTGAAGACTATATTTTTCTAAAATATCCCTCAAAGTACTTAACTAGTCAAAGTCTCTTTCTCAATCAGTAATCTAAGAATAAAGTCCATGGTCCTATCAGAACCACTCTGATACCAGTAAGAGGAATGACCTTCTTCTCCTTCTGATTCAGGGCAGACTCCCATTTCCACTGCTAGTTACAGAGAAAGTAATTACTTTGTGGACTAAACACTGCTTCAATCATCCATGTGCACATATACCTGCCCAAAGTACTGAATATGATAGCTGAGAAGGGCCTGAGAAAGACCTATCCTGACTCCTCAGATTTCACAGGTGAGAAGGTGGTACTCAAAGATTTTAGGCAATTTTCTGAAAGGCAAAAACCCAAGTCCTGGCAAAGCCTGGACCCAAATGTGAAACTCATAATTCCCAAGCATTTTTCTCTTCACCAAGCAACACTAATTCCTATATATTTATTCCAGGATTGTTTATTGAGGTTCTACTGTGGACCAGCAAAGATACTACAGGACAAGTCCCTGCTATCCTAAAGCTCACGTTCTAGTGTGGCAGGAAGAGACCAGAGGATGGAGTTCAGTGGTGGAGTGCTTGTCTAGTACATGCAAGGACCTGGGATCCATCCTCAGAGTCTCACACACAAACAAAAAAGTGCTTGCCTAGAGTTACAGGAAGACCATTTGGATACATCAGATGCCAAGGGGCAAGATACTACAAAGAAAGCCATGCTCAGATAAGCAGTGGGCAGTGCTTCTCTGGCTCACTTGAGCATGAAAATCATCAAAGAAGGAAGGGAGATTCTAGGAATGTAGAACAGAGTGTTTAATCTCCCCCAAAACACACACACACACATAAAAAAACAGATGGAAAGTTATGTCCTCAAATGTGTTTCCCCAAAATCCATATGTTGAAGCCCTAGCTCCCAGAACCTCAAAATGTGACTGTGTTTGAGATATGGTCTTAAAAGTGGTGGTTAAGTTAAAATGGGGCTATTAGAGTGAATCTGACTGGTGTCTTTATAAGAAGAGGAAATTTGGATGTACAGAGTATAATCAGGGTGTGCATCATAGGAAAGACCACATGAGGACTCAGCAAAAAGATGACCTTCTGCAACTTAAGGACCGAGGCCTCAAGGTAAACCAACTCTGCACACACCTTGATCCTGTGCATGTATTCAGGTCTACTTGCATATGTACATACATACAGTACGTACATATGTATGTACATATACCGAAACAGTAACGCACACAGTAGCAATGAATATATCTAGTTCACAGACTCTGGTCTTGAAATACCATTTCCCTCTAAAAGAAATCAGTATTACTAGGGCTTCCTGCCCTGTCCCATGTCTGAGATAGGAAATGTACTAGATGAGCCTGGAATGTCTCGTCCTAGCAGACAGCAAGGACACTTTCAAGAACAGGAGTGTCACATCAGGACTCAGGAACCAGCATGAAGAGAACCCACTATAGGATAAGTGGAGCTTCAAATAGGGAAATAATTACAATATATTGAAAACCCATCAAATATAAATTCATGAATTCATAATAATATTTTCCCCAGGGTTGGGTTTGTGGCTCAATGGTAGAGTGCTTGCCTAGCACGTGTGAGACCCTGGGTTCAATCCTCAGCACCACATAAAAAATTAATTAATTAATTAATTACAGGTATTGTGTCCATCTATAACTGAAAATATTTTTTAAAGAATATTTTCCCCCAAATCAAATGGTCATCTTTTGAAGATGACATGAAACCAACTCAGTATTTTTAAATAAAGAGAAGTATTGGAAGGCATAAAAGATAACTGAAATAGATAAGACATACAATGTTCGTAGGAACATGTATATATCATAATGATGTCAAAAAAATAAAGAGACTATGGATTGAAGACTTAGGGACTAAAACAGAGACCCTGTGAATACTAGAAGAAAAAGTAGGCCCAAATCTCCACCATGTAGGCCTAGGATCCTTAACAGGACCCCTAAAGTGCAGAAGTTAAATCAAGAATCAATAAATGGGATGGATTCAAACTAAAAAGCTTTTTTCTCATCAAAATAAATAATCCATATTGTGAAGAGAGAACCTACAGATTGGGAGAAATTCTTTATGACATGCACCTCAGATAAAGCATTAATGTCTAGCATATATAAAGAACTCAAAAAACTTAACACCAAAAAACAAATATCCCAATCAATAAATGGACTAAGGAATCAAACAGACACTTCACAGAAGAAGATACACAATTGATCAACAAATATTTGAAAAGATGTTCAACTTCTCTAGCATTTAGAGAAATGCAAATCAAAACTACTCTAAGATTTCATCTCACTCCAATCAGAATGACAATTATCAAGAATACAAGCAACAATAAATGTTGGTGAGGATGTGCTGGCAGGATTGCAAAATGTTGCAACCATATGGAAAAGAGTATGGAGATTCCTCAGAAAACTAGGAATGGAACCACCATTTGACCTAGTTATCCCACTCCTCGGTTTATACCCAAAGGACTTAAAATCAGCATATTACAGTGACACAGTCACATCAATGTTTATAGCAGCTCAATTCACAATAGCTAAACTATGGAACCAACCTAAGTGCCTTTCAACAGATGAATGGATAAAGAAAATGTGGTGTGTGTGTGTGTGTGTGTGTGTGTGTGTGTGTGTGCGTGTATACACACACACCATGGAATATCACTCAACTTTAAAGAAGAATGAAATTATGGCATTTGCTGGTAAAGCCATACCCAAAAAACCAAAGCTAATTCAGAAGCTAATTCACAATAAGGAGTCGGGTGCTAGGGAAGAGTAGAGTTACTTCATATTAGGTAGAGGAAAGTGGAGAAAGGGGAAGGGGTATGGAGGTAGGAAGGATAGTAGAGTGAAACAGACATTACCACATCATGTACATGTATGACTGCGTGACCGATGGGATCCTTCAAGATGTTTTTCTCTCAGAAAAATGAGAGATTATACCCCAAATATGTATGATCTATCAAAATGTATAAATGCATTCTACTATCATGTACAACAAATTAGAACAAATAAAAAATAGTTTAAAAAAGCAAATTTTAAAAAGAAGATGAAACTATGGGGTCTAGAGAGCACAGCTGGATATTACAACTGTACAATTGTAAAGAAACGTAATGAGCTGATCACAGGGCAGGCACCAGAGGGGTGGCCAAGGTGGCCGGGAGATTTATTTCTGTACCTGTGTGGTAGCTTTGAGGGTATTTGCCCAAAGTAACTCATTAATCCAGATGTTTTATGGGGTTTTCTATTCCTTTCTGTTTTTATAATAGAAAAATTTATTAGAAAGGAACTGAATGAACTGAAAGAGCTTGTGGGTTTGGGGTCCTACCACTGGACTCTCTGATGCAGTAGTTCTGAAAACAAGAATCTGAGAACTTATTTTCCTTCCAAGCTCCAGGTGCTTCTGATGCTGTTGGTCTATGAACTGCACTTTCAGTGACAGAGGGAAAGAGCAAGTGGGTTATCTACTAAGCTTATGGCCAGTGTTTAACAATAATAATAATAAAGCATTGTGCACTGTGCACCAGATTCAACACTAAATACCTAATGTTACTTAAATATCACAATATCCCTGAAATAGATATTATTATATGTCTTTGAAACATGAAGCCACAGAAGTTGAAAGAACTGAGTAACATTGTAAGGACAATAGTCAGTTCCAGGGTCACTCCTTGGAGATCCTGAAACTATACCTATTGCCACTGACTTCAGAGTGGACATCCCCAGTACTTCACCACATACCTCCCTCTTGATTATTTAGAATGCAAAGGCAAGTGTAGGGATGTAAAGCTTATTCTTTTCATGGAGCATTACCAGGTGTCAGCTTACCCATGTTTGCTGAATTCTCATAGAGAGGGGCTGGGGTGGTCTGAGCTCAGAGAGCAGCAGCTCCCACTTAACTAGTCAGTTGTGATGCACTCCTAGTATGATTTTGGTGACCTAAAACAATAACAATTTGTTACTTTCCATGATTCTGGGTTGACTGGGCTCAGTGAATGGGCACTCATCTGGTTGCATTTCACTCAACTGGGGCCAGGAGGCCTGAGATGGCCTCATCCCCATGCCCAGCACATGGCTGTCAGTGGGCCTCTCTCCATGTGGCCTCATATTGTCTGATAATCTAACCAGGCTTCCTATGTGGAAGGGCAAGCAGTCCAAGCCTCAGTATGTAAGCTCTTGTCAAGTCTCTGAAGATGCCTCCCAGTTCGGTCAAAGTAAGCCAAGTAGTCGAGCCCAAGGTCACTGTTGAAGAACTAAACAAGGACTAGTATACTGGCAAATATCATTTATTGGTGCCACTGTTATAGCACTGTGCCCCTCCCAAGGGGACCTGCCACTAAGGCTACCCAAGTAGCAACAAGGAATTCAGGAGCTCTCTGTCCAGTCTTACTTCCCCACAATAATTGATCCAAGGTTAACCAGGCTACCATCAAAGCCTCCAACTATGGGCTTATTGTGGACTGCATATTGATGTTCCCCTTCAAATTTGTGTATTAAAACCATGACCTCCAATGGTGTGGCATCTATAGTTGGACCTTTGGGAAGTAATTAGCTCATAAGGGCATGTAAGAAGAAAAAGAAGAGCGCATGCTTCCTCTTGCTTTGTTTTCCACCATGTGAGGACACATGGAGAAGGCAGTGTATACAAGCCAGGAATCAGACTCATCCCAGACACAGAATCTGCTGGCTCTTTGATCTTGACCCTCCCTGTCTCCAGAACTGTGATAAATAAAAGTTTATTGATAAAACCATATATTTCCTTTAACAACCCAAAAGAACTAAGTAAGAGAGGGCTGCAGAAGAATGGGGAGAACTTAGAGGCCAACCAGTTCTGTGGGCTCTGCCCTTGACTCTGCACAAATTCCCAGGGTAGTAATGAGCACAACATGACCTTCCAGGGTGCTTGCCCAGTCTTCAACTTGAATCTGACCAAGGCCCAGAGTTTGACCCAAGTTTACAGGAAAGATAGAGGCAGGAGGTGTTAGCACCCCTGCAATCTTCCTTTGAGTAGCCTTACTGCCCCAAGAGTAGTCTGAGAACTAGGAGACCCAACCACACTGGGGACGGGTTTAGAAATATAAAAGATGACGGAATGAGAGAGACATCATTACCCTGTGTGTACATATGATTGCATGAATGATGTGACTCTACATTGTGTACAACTAGAGAAATGAAAAGTTGTGTACAATGAATTGAAATGCATTCTGCCGTCATGTATAACTTAATAGAACAAATTATAAAATTAAAATAAGAAAAAATAAATGAAAAGCTGCCTTGCATCAATCAATCACAGAAACCAAATATACTATTCTCCCTATTATGTGGATTGTAAATTCCCATTAAAAAAAAACCTGTGTTTAATCTCCTGGCCATTTTTACAAGAATACACAGATTCTTTGGTATTCCTCAGATATAATGAATCTCTGAAACTTGTACTCTGGAAAAAGTAGTGATGATTATAGTTGATGTTTCATTTTGTTTTGTTTGTTTGTTCATTTGTTATTTTAATCCTTCCAAGTCATCCTGATGCATTTGGTATCAGGGTTTGGGAATCCTTATTGAATTCAAGTGCTATGTCTAGCAGGAATTCAACCCTGTTCTCAACAGGAGAGCCCACCATGCAGAAGTCTGGGTCAGGACAGAGAGGGAAAACAACCACAAATTACTCAAAGATGGAAATAAATTAGCTTCCTTCTGAGTAACTGAGTCACAACACTCTCTCTTTATCTATGGAAACTACACCCTCATTAAGAGAAAAGAAACAAAAAGTATGTGAAGAAGAGTTAGCTCTTTCTGTTCCTAGCAGAGTTAGGAAATGTCCAATACCATAACTTGCCCAGGAGGGAAATTCTGATCTGAGATATGGCAGGCAGAAAAGCCCAGCTCAAAATCTCTGTCCCATCCAAACTCTCTAAAATTCAGTTATTAGAATATCATTCCTTTTGAGTTAGCAAGCATTCTCATTTAAAAAGAAATGCCTTTGACAGAGATTAGCACAGTTATTGTATTATAAACAATCATTTTTTATAAGGTCACCAAGGACTTTGGCAAACACAAATGTCCATAGGGTTTTGCCAGTCAAATAAAGGTGCTAATCTAACCAAGTGAGTACAATTAGAATTACTCGTTATTATAAGGTATTGGACTATTTGTCAATTGGTACATAGTGTTTATTTGGATTCATTGTATATCACAAACTTTAGGGCAATTGCTAAAAAAGACAAAGTTAAAAAAAAAGAAGTAATAGTATAACTGATAAGGAAGGAAGGAAAAGAAAATCATATGAAATTGCTCAATTAAAAACAAAAAAGGATGAACAAGGAAATATCACAACAGACACGACTGAAATACAAAACATAATTAGAAGCTATTTTGAAAATCTATACTCCAACAAAATAGAAAATTTTGAAGACATCAACAGGTTTCTAGAGACATATGAATTGCCTAAACTGAACGAGGAGGACATACACAATTTAAATAGACCAATTTCAAGTAATGAAATAGATGAAGTCATCAAAAGCCTACCAACAAAGAAAAGTGGAGGACCAGATGGGTTTTCAGACGAGTTCTACAAAACGTTTAAAGAAGAGCTCATTCCAATACTTCTCAAAGTATTCCATAAAATAGAAGAGGAGGGAACCCTCCCAAACTCGTTCTATGAAGCCAATATCACCCTGATACCTAAACCAGACAGAGACACATCAAGGAAAGAAAATTTCAGACCAATATCCTTAATGAACATCGACGCAAAAATTCTAAACAAAATTTTAGCAAATCGCATACAAAAACATATTAAAAAGATAGTGCACCATGATCAAGTGGGTTTCATCCCAGGGATGCAAGGTTGGTTCAACATCAGGAAATCAATAAATGTAATTCACCATATCAATAGACTTAAAGTCAAGAATCACATGATTATTTCAATAGATGCAGAGAAAGCATTTGATAAAATACAGCACCCCTTCATGCTCAAAACACTAGAAAAATAGGGATAGTGGGAACATTCCTTAACATTGTAAAGGCCATCTATGCTAAGCCCATGGCTAATATCATTCTAAATGGTGAAAAACTGAAAGCATTCCCCCTTAAAACTGGAACAAGGCAGGGATGCCCTCTTTCACCACTTCTTTTCAATATCGTCCTTGAAACTCTAGCCAGAGCAATTAGACAGACCAAAGAAATTAAAGGGATACGAATAGGAAAAGAAGAACTCAGACTATCCCTGTTTGCTGATGATATGATTATATACTTAGAGGAACCAGGAAATTCCACCAGAAAACTTTTAGATCTCATAAGTGAATTTAGTAAAGTAGCGGGATATAAGATCAATGCACATAAATTTAAGGCATTTTTATACATAAGTAATGAATCTTCAGAAAGAGAAATTAGGAAAACTACCCCATTCATAATAGCATCGAAAAAAATAAAATACTTGGGAATCAATCTCACAAAAGAGGTGAAAGACCTCTACAGTGAGAACTACAGAACACTAAAGAAAGAAATTAAAGAAAACCTTAGAAGATGGAAAGATCTCCCATGTTCTTGGATAGGAAGAATTAATATTGTCAAAATGGCCATACTACCTAAAGTGCTATACAGATTCAATGCAATTCCAATTAAAATCCCAATGATGTACCTTACAGAAATAGAGCACGCAATTATGAAATTCATCTGGAAGAATAAAAAACCCAGAATAGCTAAAGCAATCCTTGGCAGAAAGAGTGAAGCAGGGGGTATCGCAATACCAGATCTTCAACTCTACTACAAAGCAATAGTAACAAAAACGGCATGGTATTGGTACCAAAATAGAAAGGTGAATCAATGGTACAGAATAGAGGACACGGACACAAACCAAAATAAATACAATTTTCTCATACTAGACAAAGGGGCCAAAAATATGCAATGGAGAAAAGATAGCTTCTTCAAAAATGGTGCTGGGAGAATTGGAAATCCATATGCAACAGAATGAAACTAAACCCATATCTCTCACCATGCACGAAACTAAACTCAAAATGGATTATGGACCTCGGAATCAGACCAGAGACCGTGTATCTTATAGAAGAAAAAGTAGGTCCAGAGCTTCAACATGTCAGCTTAGGACCAGACTTCCTCAACAGGACTCCCATAGCACAAGAAATAAAAGCAAGAATCAATAACTGGGATAGATTCAAACTAAAAAGCTTTCTCTCAGCAAAGGAAACTATCAGTAATGCAAAGAAAGAGCCTACAGAGTGGGAGAAAACCTTTGCCAGTCATACTTCAGATAGAGCACTAATCTCCAGAATCTATAAAGAACTCAAAAAACTCTACACCAAGAATGCAAATAATCCAATCGACAAATGGGCTAAGGAAATGAATAGACACTTCACAGAAGAAGATCTACAAGCAATCAACAAACATATGGGAAAATGTTCAACATCTCTAGTAATAAGAGAAATGCAAATCAAAACCACCCTAAGATTCCATCTCACCCCAATTAGAATGGTGATTATCAAGAAAACAAGCAACAACAGGTGTTGGCGAGGATGTGGGGAGAAAGGTACACTCATACATTGCTGGTGGGGCTGCAAATTAGTGCAGCCACTCTGGAAAGCAGTGTGGAGATTCCTTAGAAAACTTGGAATGGAACCACCATTTGACCCAGCTATCCCACTCCTTGGCCTATACCCAAAGGACTTAAAATCAGCATATTACAGAGATACAGCCACATCAATGTTCATAGCTGCTCAATTCACAATAGCCAGATTGTAGAACCAACCCAGATGTCCTTCAATTGATGAATGGATAAAGAAACTGTGGTATATATATACAATGGAATATTACTCAGCCATAAAGAATGATAAAATTATGGCATTTGCAAGCAAATGGATGAAATTGGAGAATATCATGCTAAGTGAGATAAGCCAATCTCAAAAAACCAAAGGACGAATGATATCGCTAATAAGTGGATGATGACACATAATGGGAGGTGGGAGGGTTAGTGTTAGGGTTAGAGTTAGGGTTAGGGAGGGGGGCAAGAATGGAGGAAGGAAGGACTGTATAGAGGGAAAAGAGGGGTGGGAGGGATGGGGGGAAGGGAAAAAATAACTAAATGAATCAAACAGCATTATTCTATGTAAATTTAAGATTACACAAATGGTATGCCTTTATGCCATGTACAAACAGAGAAACAACATGTATCCCATTTGTTTACAATAAAATAATAAAAAATAAAAATAAAAGAAGGAAGAATAAAAGTAGAAGATAAAATAGGAACAAAGAATAAGGACAAGAAATAAAAGTAAGTACAGTTTATTTATATTGATATAGTTTATAGTGATTTAGTTCATTAATTGCAAATGTTAATAGTCTAAGTACACCAATTAGACACAGATTTTCAAAGTGGAACAAAAATGTGGTCCCAAATATATGTTGTCTGCAAGAAAACCACTTTGAATATATAGATACCTAAGAGATTTAAGGCATATAGAGAAAAATATTATGCTAATATTAATCAAAAATGTGAGAATAGCTATACGAATTTCAGAAAAGACTCAGAGACAGGAAAGTTATATCTGAGATACAATGGTGCATTATATAATGAAAATTAGGTCAATTTTCCAAGAAGATAAACAAAGCTCATGTATATGTATGTAACAACAGAACATCAAAATAAAAAAGAGGCAAAAAAAAAAAACTTAATAAAACAACAAGAAGAACTAAAATAGACCACACTCTGGATTATGAAGTACACTTTAACAAATTTAAAAGAATAGAAACTATACAATTAAACTACGGACCACAATAAAATTAAATTAGAAATCAATAACAGAAAGATAAATGGAAAATCTCAAATTACTTAGAGATTGAATAATAGATGTCTAAATCAAAATTGACCAAATCAAGTTGTTATATTGCATGCATATATGAATACATAATAACAAATCCTACTATTATGTGTAATTATAATGCAATAAAAATCAATATAAACAAATAAATATCGCATGGTCCAAAGAAGAAATTTCAAAAGATATTAAAAAGTTCACTTAGATATTGAACTAAACGAAAATACAATTTTTCAAAATATATGGTATACAGTGAAAGAAGGGCTTAGAGGGAAATTCATAGCATCAAATGAGCATGTCAGAAAAGAAGGAAAAGGGGGCAGGGGTTATAGCTCAGTGGTAGAGAACTTGTGTGGCACATGTAAGGCACTGGGTTTTATCCTCAGCACCACATAAAAATAAATAAATAAAATAAAGGTATTGTGTTTGTCTCCAACTAAAAAAAAATTAGAAAAAGAAAAAGAAAAGAAGGGAAAGAAAAGAAAAGAAGGAAAGTCCATCTAAGTTTCCACAGTAGGAAATGAGAAGACCAAATTAAACCCAAAGTAAGCAAAAGAACAATAATAATAGATATCAGAAAACAATAAAATTGGAAGCAGGAAATCCTTATAGATAGATTTAACTAAATCAAAAGCTGTTTCTTTGAAACGATTAATAAAATTGATAAGCCTCTATCTAGGATAACTAGGAAGAAAAGAAAGAGGACACAAAGCCAGGAGCCAAGGCACTTGCCTGTAATCCCAGGGGCTCCAGAGGTTAAGGAAGGAGGATCACAAGTTCAAAGCCAGCCTCAGCAACTTAGCGATGCCCTAATTACCCAAATTGGCAAAACTTTGTCTCAAAAATTAAAAATATTAAAAAGGCTGGAATTTAGCTCAGTGGTTAACTGCCCCTGGGTTCACTTCCTGGCACCAAAAAAAAAAAAAAAAAGAAAAAGAAAGAAAGGAAGTGGACACAAATTAATAGTATCAGAAATGACAGAAGGAACATAACTATAAAACACATGGAAATTAAAAGGACAATAAATGGATTATAATAACTCTATGCCACCAAATTTTATAAAAGGTGGAATGGACCAATTCCTTAAAAGACAATATGCCAAATACAAAAAGAAACAGATGACTTGGATAGACTTAAATCTATTAAAGAAATTGAATTCATAATCACTAACCTTCTAAACTAAAAGCAACAAGCCCACATGGGTTCACTGGTTGATTCTACCAGTACCTAAGGAAGAATATACCAATCTCTTACAGAACATAGAATCATAGGAAACACTTTGTAACTCACTCTAGGAGGCCAGCATTACTCTAATATGAAAACCAGACAAAGATTACAAGAAAACAACCGGTATCTCTCATTAATACGGATGTAAAAGTTCCCAACAAACTTTTAACAAGTCAAATCCAAAAATGTATAGAAAGAATTATATACAATGAGCAAGGGGGATTTGTTCCAGCTATAAAAACCTGGTTCAGCATTCAAAAATCAATTAATGTAATCTATTGACATCAAGAGACTAAAGAAGAAAAATTGATACAGAAGAAAATAGATATAAATATATTAAACAAATAAATAAAGAAGAAAATAGATACAGAAAGATATTTAACAAAATACATACCCATTTATAATTTTTGAAAAAAATTCTCAGCAAACTTGGAACAGAGGGAACTTCATTAACTTGATAAAGAACAGCTGTAAAAACCTATAGCTAACCTCAGAAAGAAAGCTATATCAGGAATAAAAGCAAAGCTATATCAGGAATAAAAGTTATAAGGCTATTCCCCTTACCACTGGTTTTCAATATTATCCTGGAAGTCCTAATTAACACAGTAAGGAAAGAAAAGGAAATAAATGGTACACGGATTGGAAAGGAAGAAATAAAACTGTCTTTATTCACAGATGACATAATTATATGTGAAGAAAGTCTGAAAGAATTGACAAAAATTTCTGGAACTAATAAATGATTATGGCAAACTTACAGAATATAAGATAAATATACAAAATCCATCACTTTCTTGTGTGCCAGCAATAAACAAGTGGAGTTTTCACATTTAAAAACATAATTCCTGTATACTAACACCAAAGAAATGAAATACTGAAATACTAATCTAACAATATAGATATATAATCTACTTGAGGAAACTTACAGAATTTGTGACAGATACCAAAAAAGAACCACATAGAGAGATATTACATTTTCATGGATAGGAAGACTCAGATTGTCAAAGAGACAGTTCTTCAATTTTTACAGATACTGTGCAATTCAAATCAAAGTCCAAGCAAGTTATTTTGTGAATATTGACAAACTGATTCTAAAGTTTTTATGGAGAGGGGGAAAAAAAAGCAGACTAGTCAACACAATTTTGAAAAGTGGAAGACTGACAGTACCCAAGTTAAAGACTACCTATAATAATCAATATAGTTAGTTAGTGATAAAGGAATAGACAAGTAGATCAACAGAGAAGAATAGCAAGCCCAGAAATAAAACTTACGAATACTACCAACTGGTCTTTGATGGGGAAGCAAAGACAATACAGTGAAGCAAAATGGTTTTTCAAACAACTGGACATCCACATGCAAAAGGATGTAAAAGAAGAAGAAGAAGAAGAAGAATGAGGAGGAGGAGGAGGAGAAGAAGAGGAATCTAGACACAGATTTATACCTTTAGTAAAAATTAGTTCAGAATGAATCATAGATCTAAACATAAAAGACAGAACTATTAAACTAGCAAAGAACATAGAAAACCTAGATGGCCTGGGATTTGATGATGACTTTTCTGATGCCCCAAAGGCATGATACATGAAAAAAAAAAAACTGATGAACTGGGCTTTATTAAAATTAAAAATATCTGCTCTCCAAAAAGCGATGTCAAGAAAAAAAGGAGTCATGGAATCCAGAAGAAAATATTTGTGAAACACTGTGAAAAAAGATCTATTTATTCAAAATACACAAAGAAATTTTAAAACTTAATGATAAGGAACTAAATAACCCAATTAAACTTGGTCAGAAAGCCTGGCCACCTCACCAAAGAAAGGATATAGGCAGTTGATGTGTATGAACAGAGTTCAATACCATATGTCATTAGGGAAATGCAAATTAAAACAATGAGAAGCCATTATACACCTGTTGGAATAGCCAAATGCCAAAGTGATGAGGACATCACTGATGAGGACATCAGGGACTCTTGTTTACTGCTGATGGGAAGGCAGACTGGAAAACAGGCTTTGGAAAACAGGTTAGCAAATCTCTTCAAAAAGTAAATATATTCTTACTGTATAATCAAGCAATTGTGCACCTCTATATTTACTCAAATGAGCCAAAATATATGTCCATTCAAAAACCTGCACATGGGTGTTTATAGTGGCTTCATTCATAATTACCAAAACTTGAAGGCAATGAAGGCGTTCTTCAGTAAGCAAGTTAACAACTGTATTGCAGTATATTCAGATAATGGAATATTATTCAGTGCTAAAATGGAATAAACTGTCAAGTCGTGAAAAGCCACCTTAACTTCATATTACTAAGCCAAAGAACCCAATCTGAAAAGGTCATATACTCTATGATTCAACTATGATATTCTAGAAAAGACAAAAACTATGGAAATAGAAAAGGATCAGTGATTTCCAGGGTGGGGTAGGGAAAAAATGGGCAGAGCCCAGAGGATTTTTAGTGCAGTGAAACTATCCTACACGATGCTGTAAAGGTAAATATGTGATGTTTGTTGGAAGCCATACACTGCAACACCAAAAGTAAACCTAATACTGTAAGTACCCCCTAGTGTAAACTGTGGCCTCTGCAGGATAGCTAATGGTGTGTGCTTGTAGCTTCTTCAGTGAGTGAGGTCTATTATTAGGGAGGCTATACTGAGTGTGTGGGAGTGGGTATATAGGAAGTCTCTGAACTTTCTCATCAATTTTTCTGTGAAAGTAAATTACTCTAAAAAATAAAATCTATTTTTAAAAATTAAATTTAAAAAAAGTGCATCTCTGGGTTGACTCAGCACCTCTAGATTTCAGGATCACATAGTATTCAGCAAACCTACTCAGTTATTTCCCCCTAAATTAACACAGGGGGTTGGGTGTTCACCTGGGAGCTCTCTGGGCACCCCTTTGTGCACATCTTTTTTTTTTTTTTTTTTTTTTTTGGTACCAAGGATTGAACCCAGAGGCTCTTAACCATTGAGCCACATCTCCAACCCTTTATGTTTTTTATTATGAGACAGGGAGTTGCTAAGTTCCTTAGGGAAGTTGCTAAGGCTGGCTTTGAACTTGTGATCCTCCTTCCTCAGTCTTTCAAACTGCTAGGATTACAGACATGCATCACCGTGCCCAGCTGTGTGCACACATTCCTTAAGATTATTTTCCAGATGGTCCCTCTGTGAGCATCCCTGTGAGGACAGAGGCAGGTGAACCAAATAAAACTGTGAACTGCCAACGCATGCAACTGAGGCTGGGATGGATAGCACAACCAGTCCTGATGAGCAGGTCTCACTTCCCACCCTGGAGTCCAAACAGTGGCAACCTGGCCCCTCTTAGTTTAAGGGCATCTTACCTTGCCTTATGAGTGTTAAATTCCTCCTTGTTCAGCTGTCCAGTTGAGCTACTTGGGAGCCACTTCTGATGGAGTTGACATGGAGGTTCCATGGGGAGGGAGAGAAGGTTCTGCCATGTGTGGATGTCCAGATCAGTGTCAGATGAACTCTCTCTCAGGAATAAGCTCCTCCAGCATACTCACTTATGTGCACATGCTCTTGTACATAATTACCCCCTCCTCCTGAATTCTTAAGTCAACATGGTATCTGCCAGTGCTCAAGGAATAGGGTGGGAAATAGCTGTGCCACAAATACCCATGCCTGCATTCTGCAAACGCTCACTGCCTGCATGCTAGGTTCAATAGAGAAGTGGACTTTTCGGTACTTTTCAAGTTGTAACATAATCAAACATTCTGAGTGTGTGTGTGTGTGTGTATATATATTCATATTTAACATAACAAATGATGTGTTTGTGCTATATATACTGTAATTGGAAGAGTGAAATGAATGTATATTTGCACTTCAAGTATTTGCTTAGTGTGTGGGTCTATATACATAATAAAGATATAGATAAATTAAAACCTACTCATTGTAAGAAGACAAAAGAGACACAAAAGGAGGGATGCTGGATACAGACCCAATGCTTGAAAACACAATGACATACACATAATCCCACCTGTAGCTTCAAGGACTTGCTGTCCTACTGTGTATTTCCTGAAAGATTCAATACAACATTGCTTAAAATAAGAAATTCTCCATGGAAATTCATATGTTTCCCAGGCTCTTCACCTTCCTCCACTGCCTGGGTGGATGGGAGTTCCCGCTCTCAGGCACTGCCCTGTTTTGTGTATGTCAGGGTGGAATTTCTTCCTGAAGACCTGTCTGGAACCTGTGATGGCCACGTCCAAAGGTAGAATGAGCTTCTATGCATGCCAGAATTCCTGATCCTCCACAGAGATGCAAAGAGTGAATGATAGGTGCTGAGGTCTCATAAAGCAAATGGAGCCTAATCTAGAGGTGAGTGAGACTTCATCTCTACTTCCAGTTTCTCCTAATGAATAAGGGAGGCAGTTTCTAGGCCACAGGAGAAAATGTGGAGCTCCTTGATCAACTGTCTCCTCTCCATTCTCCCCCAGACAACCTTAGCTCTGACACCAAATATTTCAGAGTCATTTCTCCAACCCAAATTACACTCAGAAGTGATAGTCCATTCTCTTAGTGTGGTCCCCAAGAGGCCAATCCTAGGGCATGGATCAGAGGTGAGAAGTTCAATAGGGAAAGGGATGTTTGAGACCAACAGAGAACAGAGGTAAGATGGGCAAAGAGAATGAGGATGAACCCAGGGAAGCACCGGGACCTGTCAGCCCTTCCTTGGGGTTCTCCTGGCTTGAGAAGCAGAGGTTCTTGCCCTCTTGTGAAGCACTGGTTGAGGGTTTCTCCTGATAGGGGGTCAAGAGAGCATTATTAACCCATCCAGTCCTGCCTACCCCTGACCAGACAGAGACTCTGTAGAGTCACAGAACCTGCAGCAAAGCCCAGACATCCCCTCACAGGGGCTGCTCTGAAGGTGGCACCCACAGAAGAGCTCAGAAACACTGAAGAAACAGATGAATCTCTAGGGGTCCTGCAACCCACTTGGGGACCTTACTCTGCAAGCTTCTCTCACCAGACCTGAACACTCCCCAAAGGATCTTCACATGCACACACAGCAAAACAAAAGTGATAAGGGAAAGAAACAGATCACCCCCACAACACCATTTCCTTCAACTAAGGGTCTCTGTGCTTTGCAGGGTTGGCGGTTAGAGAAGGTTCATGGGGCAGGAGGATCTCTGAAATGCTGCATTCTAGAATCAATGGCAGCTTCCTCTGCCACATCCAAAGCCAAGTTCACAGACCCAGAAACCATCAGGTGGTGAAGCTGCCTCTCCATGTACCCTAAGATGCACCAGGGGTGTTGGTAGTTGGAGAGCGAGTACAACCACCCAGAGGGCCAACCCTGGGGGGAATCCCAGGGGAATTCCACCTCTTTACCCTGCTGGATGATAGGAATGAGAAGCTGTGCAGAACATGCTGGCAATGGAATTGGGAGGATATTTGCCCAATTAATTGTGAAACAAGGACCTCCCCTCCCCCACAGGATATGCCCACAGCTCTGTGTGTGGCTCCTTGTTTAAATTCAGATTAACTCTAGTGGTAGTGCCATGCTGGGGAATTTGACCCAGGCCTCATGCAGACTAAGTAAACATTCTACCACTGAGCCATACCCTTAGACCTTGCCTTCCCATACTCTTGTCCTTGAGAAAAACTCAAGACAGCCCAAACAATCCAGGGTGGACCCAGGACTAATGACAGACACAGCTAGCATCAAAGTCTTTGCTTAGAAAGAGTACTTGACTTATAGATCAAGGTCAGCACAGCAATGGAGAACAGCAGTAGCATGATGCCAGGGACAACTGGTTAGTGGCACCCACCCTGGCCTTGGAGGAAATTTATCTACTCGTGAGATAGCCACAGAGAAGTCACCTGAGCTGAGCCACACAGGTGAGGTGGAATAAGTGCCCTGAAGCTACACTCAGTGCACTGCCTATTTGACACCATCCCAACACAAATGACTTGGAACACCATATGTGTTTGTCCATCTCGTAATTCTGTGGTTGGCAAATGGGTAGCTCCATGGGGAGCTCTGGCCTGTCTGGGCTCAGCTACCAGGCAGGTTAGGGCCAGCTCATCTCTTCTCCACATGTCATCTGGCTATCCTCCAGCAACCCCACCTATGCCTACGTGTGCCTTGCACACAGACCTCTGAGAGGGAGCAGAAGGACAGGGCCTCCCACATGCCACTCAGCACCAGCAGATCATCAGTTCTGCCAGGTTCCCTAAGGCCAGCCCAGACTCTGGGGTGGGGGTGCTCTAAACAGAGAAGAAAAGCCTGCAGAGGGATGGGGTTGATAACCTTGCTTTCTGCAGCTCCACCATCCCTCAGAGTTTCCACTCCAAGTGCCACGGTCATCTGATCATTGGCCTGCACTTCAAATCAGAGATGAATAAAAGTCATTTTCATTTCATTGTGAAAGGAATCAGCCTGCCAAAGGGACCAGGGCCACAAACACTGAGCCCTGTGGGCCTTGACCTCGGCCACACATCACAATCCCCACAGGTACTTTCACATAACCATGCACAGACTGTGTCTAGCCAAATCAATTGGATTCCCTGGGGTAGGACCAGACTTCAAGGCTATAAAGCTCCTCAGGGACTCCAGTGGGCAGTAGAATCAGGTTTAGCAACACCTGCAGCTCCTATTTGTCTGAAAACCCAGAGAGTGTTTTCTTGTTGGGCCACAACTCAGCCTTCACACCTCCCAGTGTTCTCCTGGGCACTTTTGGCAGAGTCTCTTGTTTCCTCCTCTTTGTGTCCACCTCAGCAGGGTACCTGCTTCCAGAAACACTCTCCGGAGCTGCTGCCTCTTTGTTCTCTTCACTGGCCATAGTGCCTGTCACCCCAGTCAAAGCCTCAGATTCCATCAGTGGCAAAGGACGTGAACAGTGACTGGGATCATGTCTCTTCCCCATTGCTTGCTTCAGACTCGGTTTTAAAAGCTGAGTGCTGTTTACTTGGGAGACTGACAGCTCCCCCAAGCTTCTCTTCTTCTAAATGATGGCTGGATTCACACGACTGAGCACTATGGGCCCTGTGTGTGACCTGCTGGAATCCCAGGGGAGAGGAAGGCAGCAGTGTGACTTGGTCCTCGGTCTTATGTCACTTGCATCTTCAAGGGTGGCTGGGTCCTGAAAAGGAAAGGATGTGACTTCAGAATGCAGCTACCTGATGCTGCATGTCTCATGATGCTATAGGGTCGGCCCCACAGGGAAGGAGCTGGCAACTGGGGCTGATCATCTATGGGTCTCACCCTCTCCAGCATCACCCCAGATCCTGGTGTATAAACCTGGAAAGAGGAATTAAAGGGAGAAGGCTGTTTTTAAGTTTTAACACAAATACAGGAAACACACACAAACATACACACACACACATATGTGCATGCTCCTGTTTTTGGGGGGTCTTGGTTACCTTACCTGTAATACAAAGCTACTCCCCCATCCTTTCCGTTGCATCACAACCTAGCTTCTCAGTCAGAAAGCTGCTCTCCCCACCCTTTCCACTGCAACCATTTTCACTGCTTCCTAACTACTTGTCAGTTTGTGAACATCCTAGCTAGCTATTGGTTCATCATTTAGCTTGCAAGTGTCCTTCTCCATTATTGGTGTAAGAAAACCACACCGGACACAGGAAATCACATAAGGGAGTTTATTCAGCAAACAGAGTGTCTCCCTGCAGGTTAAGAAAGAAAATGAGAGGAAAAGAGAAAGGAAATAGAAAGAGTGCCTGGTAGAGAGAGTGGAAAAGCAAGGAGGAGAAAGAAATTGAGTCAGTGGGAGAGAAAGCATGAGAAAAGATGGTGGGGTAGCTACCCTTAAGCAGTTGAATTCTACCAGGCTAACAGGGAACCAATAATGGACAAGGACACTTGCAAGCTGACTGATGAACCAACAGCTAGCTAGGATGTTCACAGACTGACAAGTAGTTGGGAGGTGGGAAAAATGGCTGTGCGGGAAAGGGCAGGGAGAGCAGCTTTCAGACTGCCAAGCTAGGTTGCGGTGCAACAGAAAGGGCGGGGGAGCAGCTTTGTATTATGTTCCCCTGTTTCTGTTTTTATAAGAAAATCTTTTGTTCTCCAGATCTTTCCCACCTTCTCTCTCCTTCCTGCCTAAGTGACTATGGCTGTTTTTGCAGGTGAGAGGTAAAAAGTCCATTCTCCCAGGGGCAATCTTCAACTTCCAGTCTTCAGAGGCAGATGGTTTTCATTCCTTGATTTAACTGATCCCCTATTTCTACACTAACTGCCTGTCCCCAATTCTGGCTTCATTTACTCCTCTAATTTTAGGAACTGCTTTACTGCTGTAGGGAAAGGGGGCAATGACCAATCTGGCTTCTTCGAGCTGGAAGGGGGCAGCATGGGGCAAGCAGTTTGGAGTTCCCTTTTTACAAATCAGGTTAATCGAGGGGTCCATGGTAGAAGTCTTATTGGGGAAGAGCAGGTTGTAAAGACATCTGGGGGTGGGTGCTTCTATGAGAGAAGAACAAAAGGACACGAGTACTGAAATGAGATTAACACAAGATAAATGTTGCAGAATCTGGACCATGCCAATGAATATCATGAAGATGACGGAAGTCAATAATCCCTCACCAGGGGGTGGAAGAACTGAGAAGTTGTTCCCATAACAAGGCCTAACAAAGGTTGAAGAGGACAAGGCCTTTATTTAGGATCTTTAACATTGTCCAGGTTATTAGGAATGTAAACACAACATTTAGTAGAGATACTAGCAAACGTAGATTAAGCCTACCTGTGTCTGTAGGCCTTAAACTGACTAAAAACTTCTGACTCTGGCAGTTTCTCTTGATAGTTATCAGGTGCATTTGCCTAAGAATCTCTCTTTTGTAGCTTTTAGTCTTTATTCTAGTGTGTTAACACAAGTGTACATCTTAAGTTACATTTAACTATTATTTCTTTTAAATGCCCAAGAATGGCTATATTTTGGTTTTAACTGTTTTGCTGGGTGTCTAAGATCAAGCTGGTCAAAGTGACCTGTTCCTGTGTGTTAAAGAGTTAGCTGAGTTCTCATAGGGGTCACTCATAGAGAACTTGAGAGCCTTAGCTTTAGTGCTATCCATTAGGCAGGGTCTCCTCGATGAGGTGGCTTCCCTTGAAAGAACCAGGGGTGTCTCCCTTTTTCCTTGACCCTCCTCCTCTGCAGCAGGTGCACTGAGTGGCTTTTCATCCTCTAGTGGTCTCATCAATCTCCCTGTTTGGGAGGTGGTGTGACCCAGAGTTGCAAACCTCCTTAGAGAAGTCCTCTTGTTCCCTGGATTCAGGCTGACAGAGGGCAAGACCCAAATATGTACTTTTCTTGACCTCTGTATTTAATCTGAATCTCTAAGTTTGATCTTAACCATCAAGCAAGCCATTCTCACCAGTCATAAAGTAAGAGTACTGGGATTTAACTTCAATGTTTATAACTTTACAGTTATTTACCCCCTTTTATCTAATTGGGGTCTACATTATCTGTCCTATAGGTGATGGTTTATTTATTTCAAGTTAATCTACAGTGTACTTCTGCAAAATATTAATCAGGCAACAGTTAGTTTACAAGGAAAATACAAAATGGAATCACCAACAGTAAAACATTCAGTTTGTGCAATAGCTATCTTGAATTTTGGCTGAGTTATTCATTATATCCCCTGTTTGAGATCACAGTAATCTTTACAACAAACATCAAACTTTTGAACACAACTTTAAATGAGTTAAAGTCTGGCTTACTTTGGAGTCATTCTAATGTGCAGCAGTGTTGTGAGGCAGAGCTTTATCTCAGGTAAGGCGGGGGTTTTCACAAATCTTAGGTAAAATGTTCTAATCCTGAAGCTAATTTTTCCTCTTTTGCCATGACCAGCATGACCAAATTCTCAAGTTCAGTGAGGGGCAAAGGAGTATTAGAAAATAAATGTTTATAAACACAGATTTTGAAGATTAAGCTGAGATCAGATGGAGTTCTATTCTCTGATGAAAATGCAGATCTAAAGGGTTATGTCAGCAATCTTTATATATGTCTTATTATTAGGTTAAAGACTATGTGAGCATTATTCTTTGTTTTCAGGAAAGTTATAGAGACTATGAAATCTATGTTACCTTTTTCACAGCTGTGAAGTGCAATGTTAGGAGCTCTTTGTAGTTCTCAAGGAAGTCCACTGTCCAAAATCATGAGATCAGAGACCCCAACCTCAGTCACTGTTGTCCCATTTTTGCTACAGCACATTACACTCTTTCTTAAATGTCATTTTAAGAAGTTTACATATATTGACTCCTGAGTCTCTATGAACATTAGTTAACACAATTTAACATTATATCTAAAACATGAATTAAAGAAAGGCTGACAGAGCTGTTAACTTTCCTTTTGTGTGGCAAAATGGCAAAATGCTTTCATGTTTAACCTTTAAACAAATCAGGCTCTCAATAACTTTTAGAAATATATTTACCTTTAAATTTTTTTATCTCAGTGTAAAAAGTAACAAATTTTACATATACCCTATTGATGACAGGTCCTATAATAGAACATTAAATGATAATTTTAAAATTACCATTACAGACAAGTTTGATTTGGAGAAAAGCAGCTTGATAAATTTTCTGCTTTAAAGGCTTGTATACCTGGAAAATATGAACACATTTAATATACAAAGAATAATGTTTAAGTATGTTACTCCAAGAAATAACTGTGTAAATTAATCAGATGTCTCTAACAAACACATTTGAGTAATCCCATATATGTCAACTCTAATTCACTCATCTTATTGTAAAAAAACCAAGATATCAGACAAATGTACCAACAGTATTTGCCGTCTCTTTCCTGTTGAAGAGAAGTCCTAGAAAAATTGATGTTAGACATTTTATAAACATCATCATTTAGTGAGTTTGAGCACCTAGAGACTTGTGAGTTAATTTTAAAGACATTTTACTTCTATTAGTTTACCCAATTTAAATTGAATCTTTTTAAATCATGTGAATTAAAAGTATTTGGATCCATTTTTTTAATTTTAATTTTTATGCGAGCTTATATTTAACACAAAAGCAAAGGCCTTGTAATGCTTATCTCCATTGCAATGTAACAGATGTTCAAAAATAACTCTAGAGTTGGATAAAGAACTGATCAAAAATCATTAACCTAGGTATGTAGGATCAAAATTGTAAGCTCAAAAATATAGCATATAAGAAAAACAAGAGTCCTAGAAGAAAAATGATAATGGTCATTAATTATAGCATGAGAAAGTGAGAAGGAGAAGGGCAGAGAGAAGGGGTGAGAGGGAGAGATAAAGTGTTCTCTGTTGCAGTCCAGGAGAAATTTTAAATGGACACTTTTTTCCCTTGGGTTTGAGACTGTTCTCCCACTGAGCATTCTGACTTCCTCCATTTACATTTCAATGTAAGCCTTGACTGAGATCTGAAAGGAGCTAACAGGTTCTAACATAAACTTGATGCCTAGGGCATTTTAACCCTTTTTCCTGGTTAGTAATCAATTCAGGTTTGGATGCAGAAAATTGTGAAACATTATCTCCCACTACTTGTGGGGAATGGGGCTGCTATATCATACTCCTTACTGGGACATGCCACTGATTGTTGGACTGGTTACTCCCACCACACCGGCATATGTGGGACCTTGTGGTAGGAGGACTAGGTGGGTTGGGCTGGGGAATGGAAGCAGAAACAGAACAGGGTAAAGGAGATGGAGAAGCAGGGGAAGATGGAGAAGCAGGGGCCAGAGGCGCCCAAGCCTGCAGGAAGAGCAAAGAAGCACAAGAAAGAAGAGACTTGAAGATAAGGAATCCCTTTCCATCTGCCTGCTTGCTCACAGAAGCTGTGTGCCATTACACAAATGAATTTTGATGGCTTTAAGCTGGGGGTTGGGCAAAGGGTTCCCAGGGTTAAATCTGCCAGATTGGAGGACCCAGGTCACATAGTGGAGACTAATACAGCCGAGTCTGTGGCCAGGGCATATGTGGACATTTTGGATTGATTATCTAAAGGGTACTGTGGCAAATATAAACCAGGAGTCAGGCAGGGGTTGAATCTGCTGGAATGGAGGACCCAGATCCCATGGTGGAGACTGATACAGCCGAGTCTGTGGCCGGGGCGTCCTGAGGCCAGAGTAGTTGACTGGAGATGAGGAGGCAGCACATTGATTGTGTCATCACACAAGCACCAATGTGTTCCAGGCAAAAACCAAGGAGGGTGAAGACCTGACATCAGGGTTTTCTAGTATGAGTGTGAGTGCAAGATGAGATTCAACCCTGAGAGAGAATCTCCACCATAAAATCAGGAACCCACCCAGCAGATAAGACCGACTAAGGGGCCAGCCATAACTATAAAATTGTGGCTGGGGGTACCGCCATCCCTCAGCTACCTCAAGGGTCCCAGATCAATGGTCGCTTCTCAGGTTGGCAGAGGAGTGTTTAAATTGGCCTAGGGGAACCCGCCTAAGGGACTCACCAATCTGAAGTCTGGTGATGGATGCAGAGCAGAGTGTCTGGGCAAAATGTAAGGTGAGGCTGTGTCCAGGGGTCACTGGGGCATCAGATGAGTTTCCACTTGCTTAAGAGACAGTGGAAGAGCCCATCCAAGTCACGGCACCAATGTAAGAAAACCCACGAAAACCACACGTGACACAGGAAATCACATAAGGGAGTTTATTAAGTAAACAGAGTGTCTCCCTGCAGGGTAAGAGAAAATGAGAGGAAAAGAGAAAGGAAAGAGAAAGGGCACGCAACAGAGAGAGTGGAAAAGCAAGGAGGAGAAAGAAAGTGAGTCAGGGGGAGAGAAAGCATGAGAAAAGATGGCAGGGTAGCAACCCTTAAGCAATTGAATTCTGCCGGGCCAACAGGGAACCAATAACGGAGAAGGATACTTGCAAGCTGATTGATGAACCAACAGCTAACTAGGATGTTCACAGACTGACAAGTAGTTGGGAGGCGGGAAAAATGGCTGCGCCAGAAAGGGCGGGGAGAGTAGCTTTCAGACTGACAAGCTAGGTTGCGGTGCAACAGAAAGGGCGGGGGAGCAGCTTTGTATTACATTCCCCCGTTTCTGTCCTTATAAGAAAATCTTTTGTTCTCCAGATCTTTCCCACCTTCTCTCTCCTTCCTGCCTAAGCGACTATGGTTAGTTTTGCAGGTGAGATGTAAAAAGTCTATTCTCCCAGGGGCAGTCTTCAACTTCCAGTCTTCCAGAGGCAGATGGTTTTCATGCACTTCATTTCCTCGATTTGACTAATCCCCTGTTTCTACACTAACTGCCTGTCCCCAATTCTGGCTTCATTTGGTCCCGTTAGCCTAGCAGAATTCAACTGCTTAAAGGTAGCTACCCTGCCATCTTTTCTCATGCTTTTCTCTCTCCTACTCATTTGCTTTCTCTCTCCTCCTCGCTTTTCCACTCTTTCTAGTGCGCACCCTTTCTCTTTTCCTCTCTTTTCTCTCATCTTCTCTCTGACCCTGCAGGGAGACACTCTGTTTGCTTAATAAACCCTCTTATGTGATTTCCCGTGTCTGGTGTGGTTTTTGTGGATTTTCTTACATGACCCACCCATCATTCAGAAAAGCTATATCCCTCCTTCCAGGTCTTGTATTTTCTGTAGATTTGGTTATATTGATATCATCGTTTACCGGTGACGAATTCTGCTCCCTCTAATGTTGAAGTTTGAACACTAGAGAACACTCCAAGGCAAGCATATTGTTGTACCCAAAGGCTGGAGACCCCACAAAGACCACCAGAGACCACAATCAATGCAAGCAACAAAGAGTCACTTATTAGCAAGCTCGAGCCTGGTCCTCCGCACCCTCGAAAACCGGTGACGCTAAGAGGCCCCGAGCCCTCGTTTAGCAGGGTTTTTATAATGAAAGGCAAGCAGTTTTACAGTGTTCTTTTAATTGGTTAACATTTGAACAGCTAAACATTAGTCTTCCTCTGGTTGGGTCCTGCCAATCTATTTGATTCTCATTGGGTCCCACCAGAACTGAACGGTCCTAGTGGAAGAAGGGAGGAGGGAAGGGGTGAACTATGCAGGACATGAGTCAGGGCTAAGCCCCCCCCTGTCCTTGATAGATAAGGTTTCCAGGCAACTGCACATTCCTCAGACAAATATCTCTTAACAACTTTGGTAAGCACAGGGGCCCAGCAGTCCTGTTTGTCCTGTATTGCCTGCATCTGGGTGATTGAGACAGTTAGCAGCACAGATATCACCCTGTTCTCAACAATATTAAGCAGGTTTTATTTAAAAGTAATAATACAGACTTCTCCCGGAAGAGAGAAGGGGGCCATGGCTGATGTTCTAAAGTCCCCAGAAGTGAGTGCACCCTACATCTTTTATAGGTTAAGGTCTCTTTTGTTCTCAAGTTCTCTCCCCTATTATCTCTCCTTCCTGCCTATGTGACTAGGCCTGGTTTTACATAAAGTGAGAAGTGATGGGCAGGGGGAGGGCCAAGGTGATTCAGGCAGGTAAGGGTCCAGGGGGCATTAATTAGCATCTCCTTGCTTGCAGTCCTTGATAAAGGCAGGTAAATTTGGTAATCAATGGGCTCCAGAGATCTTTGACATTCCATTCTCCCAGGGGCAGTCTCCAACATCCATAGGCAGATGTCTTTCATGGCCTTCGTTTCCTGGATTCGACAGGATCCCCAATTTCTATACTAACTGCGTGACCTTAATTCTGGCTTCAATATCATTTATCTGTAACAAGTTATTCTTGGACATATTAAGAAAAAAATCCTACAGAGAAAGATTTTCTGTGATATGCCCAAGATCCTGTGTCTGCTCCCACATACCCCCAGGGCAGTTCCCTGATTCCAACTGTGCAGATGAGGTTCCTTGGTCTACTCCCATGTATCTGACTTGGCAGTCCCAGGAATCTGTCCTTGCCAAGCTCTGTGGGGATTCTGCAGGCAAACCTTTGAGCCACCCATGTTGAATCAGATTATGCCAGAAAGACCTGCAGGTGGGACTGGTGCTCAGAGGCACATCTCTGTACAAGTGCTGAGCTGGGGCTGGACTAGAGGTTCAGGTTTTACCACTGACGGGTAGTGTAGCTCCCACAGTCTGGACCAGGTTGCCAACTCCAGAAATGGACTTTGCTGACATAGGCAGAAATGGGGTGCTAGAGGTGCTGTGGAGGCTGGAAATAGGGTCTGACTAGCACAGGGACTGAGGGATGTTAGGGTCCTGTTCCGACTGATCCCCGGAGAGTCAAAGTGAACACACAGTAATGTATCACACAATGAGGTTTTATTAAAGCAAGCTCGAGCCTGGACCGCAACCAGCCCCTCAGACTGATACAATGGCTGTGGGGGGGAAGCGACCCCAAGTGGCGAGAAAGCGCTCTATTTAAGAGCTTTTTCAGCATTCATACACAAGGACCTGTACATTATTGGTTAAAATTCAGATAGCTAAATATTTGTCCTCCTTTGGTTTGGTCCCTCCACTTTATTTGAATCTTATTTGGTCCCGCCAAAACTGAACAGTCCTGGAGGGAGCAGGGAGAAGGGAAGGAGGGAATTATGAGGGAGAGAGGTCAGGGCTAGGTTCCCCTGTCCTTGATAGATGGGGTCTCCGGACAGCTGCACATTCCTTGATAAACCTGGGGCCCAGCACATCCCATTTGACCTGTATTGGCCCTCAAAGGCGCCGCTGCGGCTGCTGGATCCTTGGTGCTTGCACGCCCTTTTCTGGGGTCCCAGTTCACGAAATAGCTTGTTTTTACAAGAGGGCTGCACGGATGGCACCCCGTTCTCAACAGGGAGAGCCCAGGTGATGCTGGATTACTTGCTACCACTAAGAGCGAGCCCCAGACACCCAAGCCCTGTCCACAGTCCCACATCTCAAATGCCACATGCTAGGAGGCAAAGATATGGTGTCCCTGGTCATTTTCTAAAATATAAAAGTGATACTTGACCCCACAGACATCATAGGGAGGCCACTTGTCTCTCTGAGATGTTGAATCTCTTCCATTTCACAAGAAGAGATAAATCAATAGCTATCACACAAATAGAATAAATCAAAAATTATGACATCTTACAGTGAGCAGTTCAAGAACAGGTCCATTACCCAATGGACACAGGGACAGTGAGAGTCAATTCTGGGGTTGGTTTGAGCTCTGAGGGACCAACTCCCTTCTCTGGATTGGAAATGTCCACCAGAGAGACTAGAATTGCTGGTGATCTCCCTATGGAGCCTGAAGGTGGACAACATGATGAAGTTAGAAAGAAGTGACAAAGACAAGCCAAGTCCAAGAAGAGTCAGACTTGTCAGCTCTTTCTCTCCTTTCCCCCACTGTTCATAGCCTACAATCATATACCTCATGGTCCAAAAATGGTTGCTTCAGCTCCAGCTGTTTCATCTGCATTCTATCCAGCAGAAAAAGAAGAATCTATGTCTTTTAAGGCAGGTACCAGATATCTACCAAAAACCATGTCAACTTAAGTCTCATTAACTTAAACTTTGTCCCATGACATGCATCTTTATATAGGTGGCCTTCTAAAATTAGGACTAAAATATCAGAGCTCTGCTCTTGTGAAATAATTCACATTAGGGACAATTTCACCATCTTGGCCTGTCATCTCCCTGGCCAGGAAGTCAGGAGGAGCTTCATCTGAATCTTAGGGCCCCCAAGTTTGCACATGTCCTGGATTTGAAGACTCATCCCTGATGAGTACTTTAGAAAGCCTGTGTCTCACACTTCCACAGAGTTGAAGTGCAGTCTCTTCAATGTCTTCTTGGGACCCCAGAGTCAAGGCATTTGTGGGTAAAGGACTGTTTCCAGTCTCTAGGGCACATGCTTCAATGGACTTTGCTGACCACTGGGTCATTCACTTTGAAAACTAACCTTGGCCACCAACCAAAGATACAGAATCTGAGTGCCCAGGACTACAAAACCTCAGAACAGTCTGTCAACTAACCATGGCTGAGAGAGGGTAGAACTCACAGCATCTGGCAGCATGTATCCCCAACAAGGGGTTGGTTATCCAAAGGATCAAAGGAGATACTCATCTGGAATTTTGTCTTTTGGCACTTAGAGTAACGATCACAATCAGACACCAGGTGGATAGGCACTGGCAGGAGGAGGGCCGTGGGCCTGGCCTCTTCCCTCACACCTGCTGAAATAACTGGACCCCTGCAGACTGAGTACCTTTGGACTTAGGGCACCACTGGACATGAGATATAATGGGATATAAGAAATCTTGCCCAGAATGGGATCTACGTTCCCATTTCCCCAGGGAGACATATGGCATGGGGAAAAGTTTTCAAACCGGAAACTCCAGTAGCTTTGGTGTCCAGAGTCAAGGATGATGAAGCCCCAGGGAAGTGGGGCACTGGTTGCCCAGGCCCTGCTGCAGGTGACCTTCATGCAGGCTGTGTTATATGTGGTTGCTGCTTGGCTTTCAAGGATGACAGAGAACAATCAACCAGACTGTGTGATGGGGGCCACTCACCTCCAAGGAACCTGAGTTCCCTACCATTCTGAACCTGTTCCCCCTGTTGTCCCCATGGTCCACATGATTTTCACCCATGAGCATGCCTGGAGCAAGCAGGGACGCATGAGAGGTGGTTTTTGTGGTGAAAACCCAGGCAGGCATCCCACATTCAGCCTTGGTGTCATTATGCTGTTGTTATGTCTGCTGGTGGACATCCCCGGAACTGCTTCCTAGCCTGAAGTTTTGCCTCTGCCCCCAGTCCCAGAATCACCCATCTCTGTTCTAGGTTTGCCGCCTGTGGGAGCTTCTCCTCTTGCCCCTTTTATAGATCCCCAACATCAGCAGCTGCCTACTGGCCATTGTCTCTCATGCCATTGTGGACTCAACTCTCTCTCAGGACCTGTGAGTCATCTAGCAGGCCCTCCCATGCTGCCAGATTTTCCCATCCAGAGAGGGAATAGAGAAACCAGAGGAGAGAGAACCATAGGGGACAGAAGCAGCCCTGCACCAACTGGTACATGCTTCTCCCTTCTCATCCAATAAAGATAAAATACGTTCAATATTAACAGCTCCTGCAGGATTCCATGAAACCTGCATTGATGCATTTGTACACTCTTCCCCTCCACTAAACCTGTAGAAGGGGCCCATCAGCTCCAAGCCAGTCCCTCAGTCTGTACAGCTGACTTCTGGGTTGGATCCAGTGCTCCAGAAATGAGATAAAGGAACCAAGGCAGGATACCAAACAGCAATCAGACAAGAGCAGGCAGTCCTGCTTCCTATCTGCTTCTGCCTTCTCTTCTCTCTCTCTTTCCAAAGGCATAAATATTTCCTGAGTCCCTCCTTGGAGAACTCTTTAATTTATAATTAGTCAAGTCTTAGGGGGTCATTTACTGCATTTTTTGCTTGGAGGCATAAAGTTTCTAGCTAAATCACTGCATTTCCCACAGATGGGAAATTCAAATAAATTACCTTGAAATATAAATCCTAATTATCAGGAGCTCACACACTTAGAATAAGAGCAATGAACATTTTTCAGAATGTGCTCATTCTACCCAGAAACTACCAGATGGCATTGTCAGCTCTTTTATCTAAAATACGGAGTATCCATTGGTGGCTCTGTAGTTTTCCCTCCAATTCTTTCCTCCCTCTTATCCCAGTCCTATTCCAGAATCTGGTGCTCCTGTGAGCAATGCCTAGGCTTCCCCAGGAGAGGAGGCAGGATGTAGCATAAGCAATCCCACCCAGAGCCTGGGAGGCATCCAGCCTCTTTCCTCTTTCTGGAGTCACATGGATGGTGAAAGTTGTCAGCAGGGACAACTCAGGGGCCTTTGAAATAGTGAAGATGGGCCATAGTTCACACACTGTGTTCAGTCAAAACCGGAGGAGTCCCATCACCTCAGCCAGCCACTGCCCCGACTGTCCTACCACACCCTTGTCCGCCACAGGACAATATCCCTCAGGTGTTCAGGGGCAACCTGGTGTGGCATATTGGGACAACACACATTTGGCTTCATTTGGCTTCACGGTTTTGGAGATGCAGTTTGTGGGCGGGGCTGGGGGTCCCCTCCTGGTATGCCATCCTGACAGGGACTGTCCCCTGATTCAGCCAGCCTTCCGTGAGCACCAATTGCCATCCCCACCTGACACCAGCCGCTCCCCGCTGGTTGTTGAGTCAATCTTCCTAACCACACTCTGAAAAGTGTTGCCCAGATGAAACTGACTAAAGCCAGAGAGAATCAGCAGTGCACATTGCAGGTGGAGGGGTCAGGCTTCAAGGCAGATCTGCAATGCCTCCCTGCATAGCCACCACCCAGGATTCCAGGTGACAGGTCCTGGCTGGCCTTATCTGGCAGTGTGGAGCCAGAAGTTCTAACCAGAAGATTCTAGAATGGAGATCATCAGGAACTCAGCTTCTCTCCTAGTTATGAGAATGGAAGTTTAGACAAACCTCCTTAGATTTGGGCAGAGTGGCAACCCAACACCCACCAGATTCACTCAGTCAGTCCTCTTCCCGGCTGCAGTCAGGGCCCTGCACCAGGAGATCAGGTCTATGGAGAGCCTGATAAATTGGCCCCATGACCTCCACTGGCTGAAGCCCTCATGTGGGCAACATGAACAGTCTGCCCTCTGGCCAAGTAGCTGCCGCACCCCAGGAGGGTAGGGCTCTGACTCCTTGAGCAGGCTCTGCAAGCAGGTCATTTCAGCTCTGAGAGGGCTTTGAACATCATGTCTCTGTCTGTACCAGGGAACTTCCACTAGGAGACCTTGATTCAGAAGGCAATGGGGAACTGTTACAAGCTCCTGAGCAGAGGAAGGTGCTCCCAAACTGGGTTTTTTTGTTTGTTTGTTTGTTTTTTGTTTTTTGTTTTTTTTTTTTTTTTTTTTTTTTTTTTTTTTTTTTTTTTTTTGAGAGCTGGATCTGCTGGCAGTAAATGGAGAAGCCAGAAGGAGAGAGAAGAAATGAGACCCCCCTAGAAGGCCATGATCAGTGCACAGGCCAGGGACAAGAGGGACAGGAATGGGTGAAGAAGACTCATACACATTGCTCTGAGGGGCAATTGATGACACTTAGAGCTGGAAGAGGGCAGGAGAGGTGGGCTCTGGCCTGGGAAGCAACAGGGAGAAAGAATGTAGCCCTGTTGACAGACACAGATTAGAGTCTGAGCTCATTCCCTGGGGCAAATTAGCAAATTAGTGAGTTTAAGGCAAACCCTGGAACTTTCTGGTGAATGTTTCCAGCAGGCAGGAGAGATGTAGATCAAGTGACTTCCAGCTCCCTGCCTGGGCCTCATGAGCCAAGTCATGTTTTCATACCCTGTCCTTGGCTTTTTTTGAAGGTTTAAACAATAAAAAGCCATGTGAATACCTCTGTCTCAACAGGAAACCTCCAGGGAAGCTAACTCCATGGTGTAGTTGGCATCCCTGGCCTGACGCCTGCCAGGTAAATCCCTGTTAGTAACCCCTTCCTTGCCTGATACACTGTGGGCACTCTAGCAGTTACACGGATTGGAAGACACATCTCCATCTGAGTCTGCCCTTACCGCGAGGTGGACCATGGGAAGATTTTCATATGTAGTTTCTTCCTAAAGTCAGGACTTGGCTATATTTCTTTCTCTTCTCTTTGTATTAGTAGAAATAGCTTCTGTTTTCACATGCATGGTGTTAGCATGTCTCAGGTGTTTAGAGAGTGAGCCAAGTATCAACTCTAAATCCTCCCTGCCTTTATTCCTCCTTCCTTTCCCTTCCCTTCCTTTCCCCTCCCTTACTTTGGCTCACTCCTTCCTTATTCCTTCCTCTCCTCCTTTCTTTCTCTACCCTCCCTTCCTTTGAGTGCTGAGAAACAAACCCAGGACCTTGCAAGTGCTCTACCTAACCCTTGATTTCTTATTTCTTGAGGTCACAATCCAGGGAACCCCATCTCAGGAAATTATACTTGTGAAAGAGCACATTATTTTAAAGGATTTCCTAAACTATTTCCTTCAATACTTAATATTGGTAGATTTTCTTACTAATAGGATACTAGTGACATATTTATATGGTACTAGAGCACCTCTGTCTCTATCTCAGCTGATCAGCCTGACTTCTTTGTGAGACAAACTTAGTAGGGGTCATCTCCCCATTTTACAAGTGTTGATGTGCAAAGTGACCCATCTGTAGACACGTGGAGGAAAGGTAACGGAACTTGGCACCAATTCCCTACCAAACTGCACTCACTCTCCAAGTTATCTAGAAAACTTGGAAATATTAACAAAGAGGTTAAGAGCATAGGATTTGTGTCCAAGGAGCCTATTTCACATCTCAATGCAGCAATGCATAAACTGTGTGATCGTAAGTGAGTTGATTAACTCTTTTGAACCTCAGTTTACTGGTCAGTAAAGCATGAAAATGCTCCACACAGGATAATAATTCCAGGGGCAACCTGGGCCTGCACAAAATTCATAGAAGCTCTTATGAAAGCTCTTATGAATGGCATCCAAGGGTAGGCCAGCAGGACAACCTCCATCCTTGTTTGCAAACTTTACCCATGCACATTCACCTAAAGAGGAGAACATCAGGGCTATAGGTCCTTTCCTTGGGGGTATAGGGACTCAGATTTCAGTTCATGACTTGTCTTAAGTTCACTGTCACCAAGTGAAGGAGACTGCAAGAGGTTCCAGAAGGAAAAGCAAAACCAGTGTGAAGGAGCTAGACTTGTAAGATGACAACAACAGGCAGCAGCATCCCTGCCCCAGGATCCAGAAAGTTGACTATCATTGGGGAGACGGAGGCCTGCAGAGCAGGGCAGGGAGGAAGGAGAGGGATAGAATTTTGGCTACAAGTGCTTCAGAGCTTGTTTGTGGAATCCAGATGAATATCTCCGAGTCTAGGTGTTTTTGTTTATGTGTGTCTACATGTTTGTGTTTGTGTGTTAGTATGTGTTTACATGTGTCAATGCATGAATGGGTATGTTTGTGTAGGCGTGTAGGTGTCAATGCATGCATGCGTGTTTTTATGTGTGATACATGCATGTGCATGTTTGTGTTTATGTGTATATTTGTGTTTGTGTGTTAATGCATGTGTGTGTGTGTCAAGCATGCATGCATATGTGTGTGTCCACCATGACACAACTTGACCTCATTAGCCTAGCTCTCCTTGAACACCCATGTTTGTATCTAAATCAATGTACTTGATCCAACTACACCATATAGACAAAGCATAATGAATCTAAAATCTATTGCAATTCTTTAAGACAAAGAAAAGCTCTTTCAAGATAATGACCTGAAAGTAGCCTTTGTGAGGTGCTCAGACAAGGCGTGTCTTTCAGGCAGAAGAGCTATCTGTCCACTCTGCCACCACACTATGTTGTAGGGCCTCTGTTCCTGCCACCTACAGAGACATAATGATAATAAGAATAATTACCATTATCATTAATACATTAATACAGTGCACACTGTGAGCCTGATGCTGTTCTAGGCACTTAACCAACATTGAGGAAGTACACAATTCAGCAAACAATTCTGCATTCTAATGAGAACTCTGAGGAAGGCCAGGCAGGAAGCTGTGACAGCACTGCTTCTTTGGTTGCATGGTGAGGGACCTGTCTCTGACAAATAAAACATGACAGATGAGGAGGGGCCAAGGGCACAGATAACTGGAGAAAGAGTGATTCAGAGAGAAGTGGTAAGGCCCTGAAGCAGGAGAAAGGTGCCTGGTTCAAAAATGGAAATAGACTGTTTGCGGGGGAGGGGGAAATTCGCCAAAAGGATGCTCATTTTGGTTTCTTTTCCCCTTTTGCTTTGAAAGAAGAGAGAAGAAAATGTCCATGATTTGTCCCCCAGTATGCAGGGAATTGAAATACACAGAGTCCATAAATGCCAGAGAGCTGAATACCTTGCTTGTAAGAAACCCACTAAATTCACACACTACTTCTATGAGGAACCATTATCCTAAGTTCACACAGGAGGAAGGATGGACACCTTATCAAGTTATGGAGCTTGAGGAAGATCCAAAGATTGGCTCTGCACTGTGCTGCTGAATAAACCAGTACCTATGCCAACCTACCTGTTATTTTTTTCTATGAAGCTGCTTGGATAGATTTTCTAGCATCTTGGAAAAGTTTCAGAATGCCTGTCCAGAAAAAACTCAGTCAAGTTCTCTACTAGGTGATGCTACAACTGCAGACATGGTAATGCTCAGGGGGAAGCTATTCCCATCCCTCCAAGGGGTCAGTTATTTTAGTCAAACAGCCCAACATGCATCTCAGATGAAGTCACCAAGATGCACCATCCCAGGGTGCCCCACTGAAATCCTCCTATTGGTTACAGGACAGGGAGCAGAATTGCCATGATAGTTCTGGGCTCAAATCACACTAGTTCTATCAGGAACCATTATCTTAAATTCACACAGGAGGAAGGAATGGAAACATTCCTCCAAAAATGAAATAGCTTCATAATGTGTGGTACTTATTCTAAGTACCTCTTCAAGCATAAACTTGTGTTCTTCCATCCAAATCTAAAGAAAAGGGCAGGATAAAAGTTTACAGATTTGTAATTTACTGCATCTTCTCCAGCCAAGAGCATGGAGCATCCTTTTTGAAGATTAGTCACATGTATCTGCTGGTGAACCATGACTTACTTGCCTCTTCAAAAGAGGCAAAATTAACCTTTAATCACATTTTCAAGGGCTTTTGGATACCTACCACCATTGGAGAACAAGACTAAGACGTGTTCCAGGCAAATACTACAGGATCAGATGGATCACCTGTTGCTAAAAGGCAAATGCTGGGCATTTCCCAAAACACAATGGGGCTGAGTGCGCCATGACTGCTTGGTATTAATTGTGAATACGTACTAACCAGTTGGAGAAATGAGTAGAGGGTGGGGGTCACCTAGTAACCTGTCAATGGTTTGCGGATCCATCCTGAGAGTTGCTATAGCCCCTCAACCTGTGTGGTTGTGGGGACCAGCAGCCTTCCCCTTGGTCTTCTGCTGACCAAGTGTTACTGAGAATGTCCTATTTCTGGCATCTCCAGACTGATAATGATCCATTTCTTCCAACAGCCAGTTTCTGGGTCCATTTCTAGTTTTGATTAACTCATTGTTGATGCAAACCCTGGAACTAATAGCATAATTCTGTCTTGGAAGTAGTAAGGAGAGGACCATAATGCAGCCACATTCATTGTGTAATAACGAACAATTAACTTTAGGGAAGGTAAAGAAGATGAAGCCATCAAACTCAATATTTCACCCAGAGGGGTCTCCTGAGTTGAGCAGGAAGGTGAACTGCATTTCTGAAGCATCTTGATATAAATAAAGGCCATGAGTGTTGATGGACAGGCAACATTACAGTATTTGAGGAAAGGGGCACAATGTACAAAGGATGTAAGGAAGAAAACAAAAGGAGAAAAATGCTAGCTATCAAAAGCTATATTTAGTAATAAGAGTGAACCAACCACTTGAAAAGTCATATTTACCCAGGAAACACATGCAGTGAGATTGAGGCAAAGGTGACTTCTTGAGGAAATTCAACATGGTGGCATGGGGGAGGGTACAAGCAGCTGGCAGAGCTTTTTGATCACAGAATGATGCTCTACACCCACTCACTCTTCCAAGGACTGGATCCAGGCCAAGGGTGGAGGGTCTTGATATCTTGACTAGGATGATCAGGAAAACTTCACTAGGAAGATATTTTGGCAAAACTAGAGGAAACTGCAGAGAAAGTAGGCTTCATGGGCACCTAAGTAAAAAACATAATTTGCCATGAGAAGGTCCCTGGAGGTGACTGAGAAGCACCAAGGAAACTAGTTTATTAAATCACTCCAATATTTACTTCAAAAAAGTAGAGAGACAAATAGAAATATAAAAACTCTCACCCAGTCTTTTGTATAAAATTGAGATTTGAGATAGAAATGCCACTTTGGGATTTTCATAGTGCTAGGATAGAGAGGCTAAAATGCAGTGTTGGAGAAATCTGAGTTCAAATACTATTTTTTAACCTGTTCCCCATGAAAGAAAGAATGAGGAGTAGGAGAACAAAACAAGATACGTGAAATATGTGAAGTAAGACATTTGGGGCAAAAATAAGTCCAAGCACATCAACAATCACAATAAAGGTAAAATGTGTTAAATGTTTCAATTAAGATACACATACAGTTTCAGTCTGGACTGAAAAAAAATCTTTTATATGTTTTTTTAAAAAGACATGTTTCAAATATGAAAGCATGGACAACATAAAGAAAAAAGATAGAAAAATATATCAGGCAATTATTAACCACAAAATCACTAAGGTGAAAAGCATTATGAGACATATAAAGAATCACTATTTAGAAAGACATAGTGATCTTAAACTTGGGTGTGACTAATAACTTTTAAATATATAAAGGAAAAAGTGTCAGAATTGTAACAGGTTAATAAAATTTTGATCACGATAAAAGATTTTAATACAAATATATCAAGCAGACCAAACAAAATTCAGCAAGAACCTAAGACATCACACTAACAAACATTAACTGATGGATATGAAGAGAATAATTACCCATTAATTGATGAAACTCATTTTTTGTTAGATCATGAGAAGTGTACAAATATTGCTTATACACTGGGTCATACATAAATCTCAAAAGATTGCAAAACTCAGTATTACAAACCATTCTTGAATTTTAGGCAATTAGGTGAAAGTCAATGATAAAAATATTTTTAAAATATGTTTGTAAAATAAAGTACACTTCTATCAAAAAATCATGAATTAACATGTGATACTGACAAATGAGAGAAGTTTGTAAATTATAGGGTGAAATAATAGAATACAAAGTGTATAACCTCAAAAATAATCAGAGGGACTTATATTAATCAGTACACATTTCTAAATAATTAATAAGTAACAATACCTAATACTGAACAATAATTAAGAGTGTCAATCAAAACCTGTGAGATATAACAGGAAAGTAATAAGAGTGATTTCAGGGTATTAAGGTTAAATTAGAAAAGCAAGATGCCTGCAAATGAATGAAATAAGCAATGACTTAAGAAAATAGATTTAATAAAATAGAATAAACTTTAGGAAAGTAGAACACACAGGATAATAAAGACAGAAGCAGAACCACAGGAAACAATCTCAATAAAGTTATGCCAGGTGTCTGCTGAAGCATCGTCCTTTGGCAGGTTTTATTTGAACAGAAAAAATACAATATCAATATTCCACCTAAAAGATGTAGGCTCTGTGCCAAGTGCTTAGGGTATCAGTGGGCAAAACTGACAGAACACATAATTAGTAAGTAAATAATCTATACATTAAAAGATTCTAAGTGTTATGGAGAAGGGAAAAAAAAAACAGAGAAAAGTGTTGTGAGTGTGGGGTGAATAAGGAAGAAGGGTCTGCAGTGTTTGTTAAACAGAGCCTCAAAGAGAATAAGAATTTTGGCCAGCAGCTGGCAAAGAGTATTGCAGGAATTACCAGTGCAAAGGCCCTGAGGCATGGCCACACCTGATGGGGGTGGGGGAAAACAAGAGGATGCCAGGTTTGACAGGCAGAAGGGAGATGACAGAGGAGAGAAGTGACCTTGGAAGGTGGAGCTATGTTCCACTGATTCTTGGAGCCCTCAGGGATCACTGTAGGGATTGTGGCTCCTGTGGCAGGTTAAAAGCAGGAAAGTAACAGGATCTGATTCTGAATTTTGTAAGCTCACTATTGTAAGAACCTAGAAACCACTCTGGACCTGGGAACTCACATAAGAGGGTTTATTAAGCAGAGTGTCTCCCTGCAGGGTAAGAGAGAAAATGAGAGGAAAAGAGAGAGAAAGCACGCAAGAGAAAGTGTGAAAAGCAAGGAGGAGAGAGAAAGAAAGTGAGTAGGAGAGAGAAAGCATGAAAGTGAGGAGAAGAAGAGAGAGAAAAATGGCGGGGAGCTATACTTAAACAGTCAAATTCTGCAGGTTAATGGGACCAATAACAGAGAAGGATACTTGCAAGCTGACTGATGAAGCAATAGCTAACTAGGATGTTCACAGACTGACAAGAAGTTCAGAGGGGGGGAAATGACTGCAGCGTAAAGGGCGGGGGAGCAGCTTCATATTATATTACATTCCCCTGTTTCTGTTTTTATAAGAAGATCTTTGTTCTCCAGTTCTTTCCCCGCTTATCTCTCCTTCCTGCCTACGTGACAAGGCCTGGTTTTTCAGGTGAGATGTAAAAAGTCCATTCTCCCAGGGGCAGTCTTCAACTTCCAGACTTTGAGAGGCAGATGGCTTTCATGGACTTCATTTCCTCGATTTGACTGATCCCCTATTTCTACACTAACTGCTTGTCCCCAATTCTGGCTCTATTCCCCCCTCTAGTTTTAGGAACTCCTTACTGCTGTAGGGAAAGGGGGACAATAACCAATCTGACTTCTTTGAGCTGGAAGTGGGCAGCATGGGGCAAGCAGTTTGGAGTTCCCTTTTTACAAATCAGGTCAATCAAGGGGTCCATGGTAGAAGTCTGGTTGGGGAAGAGCAGGTTGCAAAGGCATGTGGGGGTGGGTGCTTCTAAGAGAGAAGAACAAAAGGACACGAGTACTGAAATGAGATTAACACAAGATAAATGTTGCAGAATCTGGACCATGCCAATGAATATCATGAAGATGACGGAAGTCAATAATCCCTCACCAGGGGGTGGAAGAACTGAGAAGTTGTTCCCATAACAAGGCCTAACAAAGGCTGGAGAGGACAAGGCCTTTATTTGGGAATTTAACCTTCTCCAGGTTATCAGGAATGTAAACACAACATTTAGTAGAGATCTCTATATTTCTGTTACTAGCAAACATAGATTAAGCCTACCTGTGTCTGTAGGCCTTAAACTGACTAAAAACTTCTGACTCTGGCAGTTTCTCTTGATAGTTATCAGGCACATTTGCCTAAGAATCTCCCTTTTGTAGCTTCCAGTCTTTATATTTTGATTTTAACTGTTTTGCTAGGTGTCTAAGATCAAGCTGGTCAAATTGACCTATTCCTGTCTTGTTAAAGAGACAGTTGAGTTCCCACAGGGGTCACTCATGGGGAACTTGAGAGCAACTTCTTAGTTCCTTAGTGACATTTGTTAGGCAGGATCTCCTCGATGAGGTGACTTACCTTGGCAGTACCAGGGATGTCTCCCTTTTCCAATGACCCTCCTCAGCAGCAGGTGCACTGATTGGCTTTTTATCCTCTAGTGATCTCATTAACCTCCCCAATCAGGAGGACATGTGACCCAGAGTTTCAAAGATCCTTAGAGAAGTCCTCTTGTTCCCTGGGTTCAGGCTGACTTTGATACTGACAAGATTCTGGTTTTTCTTGGCCTCTGTATTTAATTTCAATCTCTAAAGTTTGATCTTAACCATCCAGCAAGCCGGTCTTATCAGTCATAAAGAGTGCTGGGCTTTAATTTCAATGTCTATGACTTTACAGTTATTTACCCCCTTTTATCTAATTGTCCCATAGGTGATGGCTTACTATTTTAAGTTAATTTACGGTGTTCACTCTTGAAGCAGTAATCAGGCAACAGTTAGAGTTTACAAGGAAAATACAAAATGAAATCACCAACAGTAAGACATTCAGTTTGTGCAATAGCTATCTTGAATTTTGGCTGAGTTATACATTATATCCCCTGTTTGAGAGCACAGTAATCTTTGAGTTAAAGTCTGGCTTACTTTGGAGACATTCTAACATGCAGTAGGGTGAGGCAGAGCCTTTTCTCATGTATGGCAGGGTTCTTAGAACTTAACAGACATATTAAGAGTAAATTTTACCAACCTATGAAAACACCAATAATGTTTAAGTATGTTACTCCATGGAATTTAAGGAGTTGAGAATACTCAATGTTATTTAATAACTTTGTTTCTAACAAACACATTTGATTAATCCCATATATGTCAACTCTAAGTCACTCATATTATTGTAAAAAACAAAAAAAGATATTAGACAAATGTACCAACAGTATTTGCAGTCTCTTTCCTGTTGAAGAAAAGTCCTAGAAAAATTGATGATAGACATTTTATAAACATCAACATTTTATTAGTTTGGCCACCTAGAGACTTGTGAGTTAATTTTAAAGACATTTTACTTCTATTAGTTTACCCAATTTAAATTGAATCTTTTTAAATCACGTGAATTAAAAGTATTTGGATCCATTTTTTTAAATTTTAGTTTTATGCACACATATTTAACACAAAAGCAAAGGCCTTGTAATGTTTATCTCCATTGCAATGTAACAGATGTTCAAAAATAACTCTAGAGTTGGATAAAGAACTGATCAAGAAACATTAACCTAGGTATGTAGGATCAAAATTGTGAGCTCAAAATATATAGCATTTAAGAAAAACAAGAGTCCTAGAAGAAAAATGATAATGGTCATTAATTATAGCATGAGAAAGTGAGAAGGAGAAGGGCAGAGAGAAGGGGTGAGAGGGAGAGATAAAGTGTTTTCTGTTGCAGCCCACGAGAAATTTTAAATGAACACTTTTCTTTCCCCCTTGGGTTTAAGACTGGTCTCCCACTTTACCTTCTGGCTTCCTCCACTTACATTTCAATGTAAGCCTTGACTGAGATCTGAAAGGAGCTGAGATAACTGTTTCTAGCATAAACTTGATGCCTAGGGCATTTTAACCCTTTTTCCTGGTTAGTAATCAATTCAGATTTGGATGCAGAAAATTGTGAAATATTATCTCCCACTACTTTTGAGGAATGGGGCTGTTATATCATACTCCTTACTGGGACATGCCACTGACTGTTGGGCTGGTTAGTCCCTCCACACTGGCCACCTCCCACAGGGGGTACTAGAATATGTATGCGGGACCTTGTGGCAGGAGGACTAGGTGGGCTGGGCAGGGGAATGGAAGGAGAAACAGAACAGGGTAAAGGAGATGGAGAAGCACTGGTCGGAGGGGCCTCTGCCGCAACGGACTGGTATTAGAGTGATTTGTTAGCTGAGTCGAACTCAGAGGAGGAGGAGGGATTAAGAGGGGGAGAAGAAGCCAAAAGGAAGTGTTCATGCCTGCAGGAAGAGCAAAGAAGCACAAGAAAGAAGAGACTTGAAGATAAGGAATCCCTTTCCATCTGCCCGCTTGCTCACAGAAGCTGTGTGCCATTACGTGGCCATTTTGGACTGATTACCTAAAGGGTACTGAGGTCAAATATCATTAAGTTTTGATGGGTTTAAGCTGGGGGGGTCAGGAGAAGGGTTCTAAAGTTGTCTAATCCCAGGGGTGAATCTGCCGGAATGGAGGACCCAGATCCCACGGTGGAGACTGATACAGCCGAGTCTATGGCCAGGGCGTCCCGAGGCCAGAGTAGTTGACTGGAGACGAGAAGGCAGCACAGTGATGGGGTCATCACACAAGCATCGATGTGGGCCAGGCAAAAGCTGAGAGAGTTGAGGACCTGACATCAGGGTTTTTGAGAGCAAGTGCGAGCGTGAAGAGGGGCCTCAACCCTGAGAGAGAATCTGCACCAGGAACCCACTTGGCAGATAAGACTGACTAAGGGGGCCAACCCTAACTGTAAAAGTCGTGGCTGGGGATACCCCCACCCCTCAGCCGCCTCAAGGGCCCTGGACACTCAACGGTCACTTCTCAGGTCAGCAGAGGAGTGTTTAAGTCGGCCCTACCTAGGGAACTCACCAATCTGAAGTCTGGTGATGAATGCAGAGCAGAGTGTCTGGGCGAATGGAAGGTGAGGCTGTGTCTGGGGGGCACTGGGACATCAGATGGGGTTCCATTTTCTTAAGAGACAGTGGAAGAGCCCATCCGATTCATGGCACCAATGTAAGAACCCAGAAACCACTCCGGACACGGGAACTCACATAAGAGGGTTTATTAAGCAAACAGAGTGTCTCCCTGCAGGGTAAGAGAGAAAATGAGAGGAAGAGAGAGAGAGAGCATGCAAGAGAGAGTGTGAAAAGTGAGGAGGAGAGAGAAAGAAAGTGAGTAGGAGAGAGAAAGCATGAAAGTGAGGAGAAGAAGAGAGAGAAAAATGGCGGGGAGCTATACTTAAACAGTCAAATTCCGCAGGTTAATGGGACCAATAACAGAGAAGGATACTTGCAAGCTGACTAATGAAGCAATAGCTAGCTAGGATGTTCACAGAGTGACAAGAAGTTGGGAGGGGGGGAAATGACTGCAGCGTAAAGGGCGGGGGAGCAGCTTCATATTATATTACAACTATGGCCCCTGTAATGATAAAACAATGCAAGGACAAAGAGGAGAAGCAGCAACCCACTGAGACACACAGCACAGCCCTCAAAGATAGGAGCAAATTCTTCTTGCTCTCCCAGATTCTGTCCCCAGCTGGATAGCCTCACCTCTGCCAAGGGAGGATGACATCTTCAGACACACTGACCCTGGGAATTGTTCCTGAAAAATTCCCCAGACACACAGGAACTGCTCCTGGTTGTGGCACAACAATTGATATGATAAGGAATTATAGGGATTTGACTTCAGGGACAGGAAGTGACACAGCTCCAACCTCTGCCCTCCAGCCTATGGCCCTGTCACATTGGTTTAGTGAACTCCCAAGTGAATAGTGAATGCTCATGTCCCATCATTCTTCAGTTTCTTGAACCCAGACAATGAAATTACTCCTAGTCCAGTGGGATGCAGCCACATCGATGTTTACAGCAGCTCAATTCACAGTAGTTAAGCTATGGAACCAACCTAGGTGCCCTTCAACAGATGAATAAATAAAGAAAAAGTGGTAGAGATACACAATGGATTATTACTCAACCATAAAGAAGAATGAAATTATGACATTTCCCAGCGAATGGATGGAGCTGGATAATATCATGCTAAATGAACTAAAGCCAGTCCCAACAAACCTAAGGTCAATGTTTTCTCTGATAGGTGGAAGCTAACCCACAATAAGGGGAGGGGTAAAGGGAAGAATAGAAATAAAGTATGCAGACAATGGGGGATGGAGGGAAGGGATGGGGGATATGCAAAGGAAAGACAGTGAGATGAGTCTGACTTAGTTTCCCCATATACATATATGAAAATAAAACAGTGAATCCCACCTCCATGTACATCCATGACAATGGGACTCTGACTAGAATAAGATATATTCCATGCTTTTATAATTATATCAAAATGAATTTTGCTGCCATGTATAACTAAAAAGAACTAATAGTTGAAAAAAAAGAAATTACACCCAGTCAATACAACATTAGAAGCTACTTGAAAATACAGTAGTGTTATGGTTTAGATATGAGGTGTCCCCCAAAATCTCTTGTGAAAGACAATGCAAGAATTGTAAAATGATCAGATTATAATGTAACATAACTGATGGTTTAAGCCACTGATATGGATTAACTGGGTTGTAACTGTAAGCAGGTAAGGAATGACGGAAGGAGACAGGTCACTGGGAGTGTGCCTTTGGGATTTATATTTTGTCCCTGATGGGCAGAGCTCTCTCCGCTTCCTATTGCCATGTCCTAAGCTGCTTTCCTCCACCATGCCCTCCCTCTATGATGTTCTGCCTCACCTTGGGCCCAGAGCTGTGGAATCAACCCTTTATGGATTGAGACCTCTGAAACCATGAACCAGAATAAACTTTTAACCTCTAATTGTTCTTGTCCGTTCTTTTGGTCACAATGGTGCCAAAACTAACTAAAACAAATAGAATATGTTACAACATTAGTAGCAATAAGAGAAGGAACATTATTTCTACAGAGTTGTGTTCCTAACATCTTAAACCTCATACCCAGAGAGTCTCTTGGTTTTTCCTCAGAGTGGCACAGAACCTAAAAATTATTAAGCAAATATTTTCATTCCCTCCAGGCACTGAATTTCTGAGTAGTTACACACAGATAACTCAGACTCCCTGCCTCCAGACTTCTGAGAGAATGGAAGAGTGAAGGGATTCTGCACTGAATCTCCAAGAGGCTTGTGTTTGGTCTGGCAGAAGGCCTTGTAGTTCACTGACCATTAAAGAATTGGTGAGACACACCACCCAGTGTAGAACTAAATTCTGAACAAGCACACACCTGCAGAGGGAACCAGGCAGCTCTTTACTGTTAGTCTGCTTATGGAAATGGAAGCTCTCACACACAGTCAGAGGACATTGGGAAAGAGGCAATGTACATTTGCATTTGTTCTTATGAAAATCCGCCCAACCCTATCCCCAAGCATAGAGGAGAAATAAGCACATTAGTCATCTGATGTCGTTGTGGAAGGCTCCAGGGAACAGCTTGAGGACTCCAGAGAGCAGAAGAATCTTTGAATAAACAGCAGAGGCTTCACTGAATATCAGCAGTGAGCTAGGATCTGCTCACCTGTACTCCTGTCCCTATAGACTCCTACCAAATTCCCAGTCACTTCTTCAAACACAGAAAAATGACCCAGACAGCTTACAGGATTCTAGTGGAACACACTGTAAATCTTTCCCCAACTTTAAATTTTGCTGTTTGCTTAGGTTTCCCCCTACACCAACTTTAGGTGATCTTTCAAGTGTGCAATCAGTGCAAGGTTGTGAAGGGGCACTATGGGGCCCAAAGACAGGGCAGGACAAATTCTGCCTGGAGCATCCTTCAGAGATGAGGACTGAGAGAACTAAGGTCCCTCTGAGCCAAGGGCACTGGCCAGATGAACACTCTGAACCAGATTCTCCTTTCTGGGAGCACAGCAAGCTGGAGCCCACTCTTGCTTCCCAGATTCTTCCAAGCCAAGGAGGGGGCACCCGTACTGGAGGCAGGAAGTAGCCAACGTTAATGTTCTGCCCACTGCTCTGCACCAACAGCACACCTGGAGGTGTGGACAGCCAATTGATGAGTGTGCACATATATCAGCTGACTGCACAGGCAAAAGAATGGATGATTGCCTGAAGTGAGAAGAAATCAGGCAACCAACTACAAGTTGCAGAAAGAATTAGTGTTCCATCAGAATTCCTTCCAACCCAAATCTCAACTTCATCCACTGCTTTTACTAGAACTGTTTATGCATCAAAATAAAGGTTTTTTTTCCCCAGACCCTGGTGCTTCTCTACTGTAAACTATTGTTTCTTCCTGAAACAAAGGAACCATCTTGAACATGGCCCCATTGAAGGAGCATCTGCAGCAGTGAAGCATTATGTAAATTCTGACTGATTCTCTCCAGTATTGTCTCCAGTGTAAGTCTACCCTTTGTTCTAAACAGGTGCTTCCATTCGAGTCTCTCCTTCCCTGGATGTGCATCCCTGAAATCATGAATCACTAGGGGTAGGACAATTAAATCAATCGACAAGAACCCATACCATCTGCACTTGCTGTGCCCACCACATCCCAGGGGGGAGACACTGGCTGTTTCCATAGCAAATCACCATCACAGGTGTTTTTCTCTGCGGGCCTGCTCCCAGCTCCTGTCCAAACAGTGCTTCCCCCAGAAGGCAAGAGAGAAGACTTAGTCACCCCAGGACCAAGTCCCAGTCCAAGTCCCTCTGTCCATCCCTTACCTTCAAAGTCAGATGGTAACCATTCTAAGATTCTGCTTAGTTATTCATCAGCAAGCCTGTTGGTACTTCAGATATCCAACAAGCACTCACTGAACATTCGAAGAGCTGCACATTCGTTAGTTACAGGCTTATTTCTTCCCCTGCCCTGACCCACATGCCTCCCTTCCATACCTGACTGGAGGGCTCTCTGTACACCAAACGCTCTATGAATGAATAAAGTATAGGAAAGAAGATACTGCAGGACTGTCTTGGGGCCACTTTGCACCCTCTTTGACCTACAGAGTCACACCTCATGGATGAAAAGCAGGAAGAAAGTTCTCCTGAGTCTTCACAGTAACATCTCTGCTTGCTTTGTCAGATACTGACATTGGGGTGCCAAGGACATAGTCCTTTGCCATAACTGCAGATAATTTCCACTGTAATGAATTGAAATGGTCCAAGGAGATTGTGCAGAACAAGCCACATAATGGAGAAGCAGATGCCCTCTACTGAGTGACAGAGAATGACCTGGCTGGGCAGCCAGGACTGGGGTCCCTGTATCTCTGGTCAAGAGGGAAGCCAGCTGAGCAAAGGCAGGGCACTCAGACGCACAGGAAGCACAAAGACCCCCGGCCCCAATTGCTCCTGGTCTTTTGTCTTACTTGCCTGCTGACTGTTGCAACAAGAATAAATGTGAAAGCAGGTTGTCACAGCTCCTCTCAACCTATTCAAAGCAGTATTCATGTTTACTGTTTTAATTCACTTCAAAATAAATCTCTGTGGGATAGAGACAATTTATTCCCATTTCGTAGGCAAAGAAAGAGACTTGAGATGTTGTAGGACTATATCCAAGTGAAATAAGTCCAATTACTTGCAATTGGAGGAAGACTGGGAAACATAATCTGGTGCCTTGGACCATAACCACATCTCCTCTCTGACAAAAGGATAAAGGTGAACTGAATCAACCATTGTCCCCACGTTAGCAAGGAGACAGCTCCTGCAGCACCCTCTCTCCTGCTTTCAGCCCTTCCTTTCCTCAACCCTCCATTCCCAAGCCCACTTTTTTCCTCTCTTCTAACCCATTAAATTCCAAGTTTTCAATTCTATGAATATTTTAAGGAAATTGAACCAGATGCATTAAAATAGGTTAGAAATCATGATCTAGAGTTTATATGTATTATATTAATTAATATTATTAAATCATAATGCAATTATATTATATTACATAATTATGTTAGGTACATTAATATTAATATAATTATATTCTTATTAGTATATAATTATATTAGATACTATATACTATATTTAAGTTTCTATGGGTGTTCCACAGCTGGGACAATGGGACAAAATTGGCTAAGAAAAAACTCATTGACATGGCTTCAGAACAGTGTGGTGAAATATTCCTTCTGAAAGTATGGTACCACTGAGCAGGGACGAAAGAGGATCTTCAGGAAAAACACAAATTCCCCAGCCAAGCCATAACTTGGAATTTTAAAAGACTCCATGAAAAAACTAGGAATGGAACCACCATATGACTCAGTTTTCCCAATCCTTGGTATTTATCCAAAAAAATCTGCAATCAGCTACTATAGGGATACAGCTACATCAGTGTTTATAGCAGCACAATTCACAATAGCCAAATTATGGAACCAGCCTAGGTGCCCATCAACAGAGGAATGGATAAAGAAAATGTGGCATATATAGATAATGAAGTATTACTCAGCCATAAAGAAGAATGAAATTATGATATTTGTAGGAAAATGAATAGAAATGAAGAGCATCATGCTAAGTGAAATAAGCAGACCAAGAAAGTTTCAGACCCAGAAAGTTAAAGGTCAAATGTCTTCTCTCATATGCAGAAGCTAGGCCAAAATAAGGGGGGGTAAGTGGGAAAATAGAAGAGAGATCAGTGGAGTAGAAAAAAGGGATGGGGGGAGGGAAGAGGAACAGGAAAATGGAGGAATGGTGGAATTAATGTGACTAAACTTTCCTATGTTCATGTATGAATATACCATTGTGAATTTCACTTTTGTGTATATCCATAATATACTAATTTTTAAAACTTAAATCAATAGAAGAAAGATCAGTAGAGGAAAGAGAACAGGGGAAGGAAAATGAAACTGAAAGGGAAAGTACTGGAGCAAATTATATTCCATGCATGTATAATGATGTCAAAATGAGCCCCAAGGTTATATGTAAATATAATGCACTAATAAAAAAAAACTGAAATTTTAAAAGTCAATGAGAGAGAAGAAAAGTGGAAATGAGTATGCATTTATGTGAAGCCTTGCCAGCCATAGCAACATGGTGCTACATCTTGTAAGAAACCTGTGTGTCATGTCTTCCTGTGGCCGGCAAGCAGAACCACCCACCTCTTCCCACTGTGGTGCTTCAGATACTGTGCATGACTCGCACACAGTGTGACCCAGGCACAGTCTCTAATGATTCTGCATCATCTTGTCCCCTTCACTTGGTCCCTTGAAGCAAGTCCATCAAAGTCTCTCTACTGATTCAGACGCAGTATGATTTAAATGCCACCTGCAAAACTCACACTGAAATAGAATTGCCATTGTGACAATATTGGAGGTGAGACTTTTAAGAGGTATTTAGATCGTGCAGGAATGGATTAATACCATTGTCACTGGCGTGGGTTCAGTATTACTGGAGTGCTTTCCCTGAAAATAGGATGAAGTTCAGCCCCCATGCTCTCTGTCTTGCATGCTCATTTGCCCTTCTGCCTTCCACCATGGAATAACACAGTACAAAAGCCCTCTCTAGATGCTGGCACCATGCTTTTGGATTCCCCAACCTCTATCACCATGAGCCAAATAAATTTTCATTCTTTATCAAGTACCCCGACCGTGGTATTCTGTTATAACAACAGAAAACAGACTAAGACAGGCATGAAATTTTCATTCACTTGCATTTACTTCCCCAGAAACTTTCTTGATCTGCCTTGCAATAGATCAATAGACTAGGCTGGTTTTAGTCAGCTTTTTGCTGCTGTGACCAAAAAACCTGACAAGGTTTAAGGAGGAAAAGTTTATTTGCCAGCTCAGAGTTTTATAGGTCGTAGTTCTCAGATGGCCAACTTCATTGCTCTGGGCCTGAGATGAGGCAGCACATTATGGTGGAAGGGTATGGCAGAGGGAAGCAGCTCAGGATATGACTGCCAGGAAGCAGAAACTAAGCTCAGTTCACAAAATATATACCCCAAAGATATGCCCCCAATAACCTACCTCCTCCAGCCACTCCCCACCTGTCTACAGTTACCCACTCAGTGAACCCCTATCAGGGGATTAATGCGTTGATTAGGTTGAGACTCATAATCTAATCATTTTACCTCTAAAATGTCTTGTATTGTCTCACACATGAGCTTTGGGGAGACACCTCATGTCTAAATCATAACAGGGCTACTTACGTTCCCTTAGTGTGACTGCCTTTAAGGACAAAGTCAGAACAGCACAAACTCCCATTTCCTCCTGACTTTAATGGATTGACATTAAATTCAGCTGCAATCTCAACTTCATTTTATTGCCCTAAAAGGACACCTCTCCCTTCTTGTTAATCTCACCCTCGATGCTGGAATAGCCTTTCAGGAAGAGGCCAGGGCTCTGTGGGAAAAGACTGGTCTGGGTTCACACAGGACATGGGGGAAAGTGTTACCTCAGTAGCCATAGTGCCTCCTCAGGGACACAGTATAGTCCTGGAGACAGTGGACTAGGCCCCATATCCTCTGCTGGATGCTGAAGTCCTGCTGCTTGAATGACTTTGGGTAGGTGTCAGCTGTAGGCCACATGCTGAGCCCAGGGCAAGACCCCATTTCCCTCTACCCAGAGCATTTCACTGTCTCTTGAAGGTCATGGTGCATCATATAATCCTATGTGGAGCTTTCTTCCGGAAAGATTCCCACCTTCCCAGGTAGAACAATTCTTCCCTGTCCACTTCTGACCTTAGCACATCTTGCCTCCTCCCTACCTGGTTTATCTCAGTTGGTAGTTCCTGCTTCCATCTCTCTTTCTCACATACAAGCCTTGGAGATGAAGACATGTGTTTTACCCTTTGTCACATCGGCCTACCAGCTGTCATTGACTAGGTACCCTAAAACTGTGTCACAAACTATGCCTGATTCAAAATTCTACCACTTCTAAAAAGCAATGGGAGACCTTTAAAAGAAAGAGTCCAAAGAGTGGATTGTGGATAGCCAATAATATTCTTTGGTTATTCACTGGATATCCATGGATTAGTAGATAATGGATCATGGGATCTCTGATGCCACAAGAGAGTCAAAGGCACTTAGAGCCCAGGCTGACTCTAGCCCCAGGATCTGCCTTTCTTACTGCCCTCTTAGGATACCTCAGGCAGAAGGAGCAGCTGACAAAATCTCAGAGGCTGCAGAACACAGTACTACTCCTCCCTTCCACTCTCTTCCTCTCCCCTTCTCTAGCAAATAGCCCAGGAATCCTAAGCTGCCAGGAATCTTCATGTGCTCCTTCATTTTTCCCTTGCACTCACATTAATTGAATGCTGTAGAAGTTATATACAACACACAACAAATCAACAGAAGCTTATCAGCTTAAAAGAAGATACATTTTCCATCTCACCATCTCTGTTGCTCACAACACTGGCCAGGACTCAGCTGGGTCCTCTGCTCAGGGTCTCAACCAGACTGCAACCCAGATGCTGGGGGTCATGATCTCATCAAAGCCTTAACCAGGAAAGGACCCCCTCTTAAATTTCCTCAGGTCATTGACAGAATTCATTTCCTTGCAGATGTGGGACTGAGGGCCCTGGCCTCATGCTGTCTGTCAGCCTCCTTGAGGCTTCTTCAGCTTCTTGCCAAGCAGCCCTCTCCATAGACCTTCTCACTCCCGGGCAGGTTGCTTCCCCAAATCCAACAAATGAGAGAGCAAGTTTGCTAGCAAGGCAGAGTCTGAATGATGTAAAATAATCCAAGGAATGACACCCCATCACGTTCACATGCTCAAGGGCTTAGGGGCAAGGCGCAGGTCCCATCACACACTGGGAAAAGGATCACAGACAGGGCCATCAGAAGAGAAGGTCAGGGGCTTCCCTAACATCTGTCCATGATGGAGACCTATTTTGCCAGACCCTCTGGGAGCTATCTGTGCCCCACCCCCAAAGGCTTGACAAATACTCTCTACCTCACCTACCTCACTTCCCACTGTGATGGAGACAGAAATGCCTACTCTCCAAGGTTGTTGAAAAATCATTGCTGAATAGGTTGTTGGTTCCAGAATCAATGATGATTATCAGCAGTTGTTAACATTAGAATTTTGTTGTACCCAAATGGTGAGCCATTCCCAGTTCACCTAACAAGACAGCCAAAGCCCAGGTGACATCTGACCTTTCAGTTGGTGTCTTAAGTCAGTGACATGAGCACAATGATTGGACATGTTTCAGATTCCCAGCAAAGTGCCACCACTCAGACCAAGATGCCCAACAGACCAGTAGGTACTCCTATGGGCACAAGCATCTTTTCAACCATTTCTTTAGCGTCTCTGTTAAAAGCATCCCATGTGGTCCCTGGTGTCCTGACTGGCATGATGGAGCTGATATTGGGAACTGAAACATCCAGACAAGCCCATGAAATTATGTAGTGGTGGTTTCTCTTACCCATTATACCTGTAGCAAACTTATGTTTCCAATTGACACAACTTTGAGGTCAGCTGTCTTGGAGTTTTAGCTGTCAAGGTTACAATGTCCCACTGAAAAATCTCACAGTAGTTCCACTGAATTGGAAGTTGGCCCTCTGGGCTTCTTGTACCACTGACCCAATAGTCTTATGAATAGAGATAACTGCAATCCCATCTTTATTGCTACACTACTCACAATAGCTAAGATGTGGAATCAACGTAGATGCCCATTTATGGATGAACAGATAAAGGGAATTTGGTATATATGGAGAGTGGAATATTATTTAGTCATGAAAAGTAATTGTATCCTGTCATTTTCAGCAGAATGGATAGAATTGGAGGACACAATGTTAAGTGAAATAAGTCAGACACAGACAAATATCATGCATTTTCTATCACATGTAAATGCTTTAAAAAGTAAATCTGAATATAGAATAATAATTATTAGAGTTTGGGAAGGGTACTAAAGTTTGGGAGGGAGAACAGAAGGCAGCTGAATATAACAAATACCAAAACACAACGAGGAATAATTAAGTTCTAGTGTTCCACAGCACCATGGGGTGACTATAGTTCACAATAATGTATTATGTTATTTTACAAATAACCAGAAGAGAGGCACTTGAAGACACAAAACAAAAACAAAGACAAGGAGATAAAAAAATTAATTCCCTGATTTTATCAGTACATATTGTACACTTGTATGTTCACTTTCCATCACTTTGACAAAATATGTGAGATAAACAACTTAACAAAGGGAAAGTCTATTTTGGCTCATGGTTTCAGAGGTTTTAGTCCATGGTCACTTGGTCTTGTTGTCTTTGGGACTGTGGTGAAGCCCTGGAGCACATGGCAGAGGAAGCTGTTTACCTGGTAACAGGGAAGAACTAAAAAGAGAAAGGAAGAGAGCAGCATCCCATATCCCCTTCCACAGCACACCCCAGTGACCTCACTTCCTCCCGCTAGGCCCCACCCCACAAAGGTTCCACCACCTCTGAAGAGCACCACCCTGGGAAGCAAGCCTGCAATACACGGGGCTTTGAGGAAACACTCCAGACCTAGCCACATGTATCAAATTAAAATATTGTACCCCAAAATACATAAAATTAAAATAATAATTAAGAGATAAGTAAAAGCACAAATTTAGACAATACTTTTTAAAAAAGAATAACAGGTAGAAATTTCAAGGTAGAATGAGGGATGAAAGAACAGATGCAGAAAAGAGGGAGTTAAGATGTGGGCCGACCTGGAAGGGAGAAGAGGCCTGGAGACAGGATGATGCCAGGGAGGGGCCTTCCGAGTGTGGCAACTGGTCCTTCAGCCACACCCATGGGACAAGGAAAGGCTCTGACAGTGCCTGTCCTGGAAGGTTGAGCCTGAGATACACCCGGCTCCCTCGTCCCTCAGTACACATCTTACTTATCCCACTCTTGTGCCTCACAGATCTGGGGTGCATCCCCCAGTAGCCACAACTTCCAAACCACTCCACGCACACCTCAACCAGTCAAGAATCCTTCAACACCTCCAACACTCTCCAAACGGTCTCTCACACATCCAGGAACTTATCTTACTTGGTCTAATTTTAAAGTCAGTCTGCACTTACCAGGTATTTACCATTTCCACTGTTGGGGAGGCACGGGCGTCACAGACAGGACAATGAGGGTTTGTGACCAGCATTCTGCACATTCCTTCTAAATTCATCATATGAAGGAGATGCTGGGATGGTGCTGAGAAGCACTCCAACACCTAACCAGTCAAGGATTCAGAACCTACTCAGTTGAAAACCAGCCTCAGGCCTAGATCAGCAGAGGCACAGGAATCAGAGGAAGGGGTGGGGCTCACAAACAAATATTGCCTCCTAATTGTGGGGCCCAGTGACACATCTATCAGTCAAAGACAAGTGATTGAAGAGTAGCACTTCTGCTGAAAGAGCATCCACTTCACCTGTTGGGGACAAAGGAAAAGGCATCTTCTCTAACCATATCTTGCTCCTCCTTACACACAAATAATCTAGAAATTGATTTGCAGGATGACCCAAGTCCTTCAGTCCCAACCCAGAGAACATACAATGACACAGGATTGGCATTTATGAAGTGTGGCTGCCCCTGTTTTAATATTGTGTGATCAGCAGTCATGGAGGTGGGAACCACCATCAGAGAGGGTCATGACTTCCCAGATGGCAGCACACACTGGACCAATCATGGAGTGGGAGGACAAGAGGCAGGAGAAGAGGAACTGGGGGAAAAAGGAGGGTAAATACAGGACCCAAAAGAGCAATGGAGTTGCCCTGCATAGCAGAGGTCCCCAGTTCCCCAGGATCTCCAAGGTCAAGCCACCAGCACCTCTTCTCCCTGCAGGAAATATTCTCTTGAACTAGGTCCTCCTCCATCCACAGACCTTGGAGCCACAGTAGCAGAAAATGAGCACCCGTGAGAGGGACTCTGACAATGGCACATGAAAGTCTGGGTTCCCTCATTCATCCCATGGGGCAAACCTGAGGTGTATGTCCCTCCTTGTCCCCCAGAGGTCTGGGCAGGTTTCAGGCCCCTCCCAGATCAACACTTGCTTCAAAACCTGTCTCAGGTCTGCTCAGGAAAAGTGCAGCTGAGACACCCCGTCTCCTGCCGACCAGCACTACCAAGTTCAGGTTTATGTTCCGTCTCAAGGTGCAGACTCTGGTCACCTATAGGTAAGCCTCCCAGTGTGGCCACACAGGCACTGGTGGGGCTGGTCTTTGTCTGGCCCTGATTGGAAACACATCTGGTAAACCCCCACAGTTCTGCACTCTGCACAGGTGGACCACACCATGGGAAGCTGAAGGGCTGCTTCCCTTTCCCCCTGCATCTCCACATGGGAGCAAATCTCCATGTACCTGACTACCCACTGGAGCTGCTCAAGGAAGCACAAATGAAGTGAGGGAAACCAAGAGCTATATCCACACGTCCCCATGCCTGCCCTCACTCTGAGGTCACGTGCTGTGGTCATGGCAGTGGGGAAACTGGCATTGCTTGGTTGCATCGTCGTAAGAGGGAGCCATGTGCTTGGTCAGCAAGGGCAGCAGAGCTGGAGATGCCAGCTCCCAGGAGGCCCAGCAGGTTCCTGATGTCTATCTCTCTCCTCTGAATGCTGCCCAATGTGTTTGTGAGATGCAGTGTGCTCCCTCCCTCCTGTCTCAGAGCCAGGGGTAATGTCCTTGTGTGTGGGTTTGCCCCTGCTTGATCCTCCTCCTTGTTCTCCCCCCACAGGCCTCTCCAGTGACCTCTGCTGGATGTGGAGAAACATTTCTACAGGTCACAGATGCTTCGAATTTTGGGAGTCAAATGCTTGCCACAAATGAGGCTCTCTTATGTCATTTGTTTGAAAAAGAAGGAAACAGCAAATGTGAGTTTGGGCAGAGGTCGTGACTGCCTGACCTCCTCGCCTGATACCGTCCCTGTACTCTGAGGTTCCTCTCCCCACGCTTCCCAGCCCTTCAGTGATGCAACTCTCTCAGGGGTTCCAACTGCAGTGACCTCACCCTGCATGAGCTACCCCTACCCTGACCCTATTCACCGCCCCGCCTGAGCCTCCTGGGATCACCCCCACATGCACATCCAGTGTCAGGACTTGCTTCTTGGGAACCCAAGGACTGTGCTGTGTTAGATTAGAGGGTCCCTGACACTTGATGCAAAGTCTCTATGGTCCAACCTGGAAACTAAATATCAGCCTGCCTTGGAGTAGCACTGTCATCCGTAAGGTGAGCCCATCCATCCTTCTGCTGCAATGACCAAGTCAAGGCTGACACTTTCTGGTGACTAAGGAAACAGGGGTGGGAAGAGACTCCATAGGAGTCCCATAACACAGCACTGACCCAGGCCACCACCCAGCACCCACCTCAGGGATGTCATTGCTTGGAAGGAAGTCACTGATAACTAGAGCCATGATAGCTCTTGATGAAGGTCCCACATGATAGTGGTTTCCAGGGACTAACTTATCATGGAAGAACAGCAGACCTGCAGCAGGTGGGAAACTGTCTGGTCCCCTGTCCACTCCCCATGATGTCTGCCATCTTTTTTTGCACCTATGAGCCACATATGTATCCCCAGGTTCCACACTACCCCTCCATCCTCCCAACCACCTCAGCGAGTATTTCCTCCCAACTTACACATACATCATCTTTAAGTCCTTTCCTGTGTCCCTTGCTCTCCCATTCAGGAGAACTTCCTCATCCCTGTCTTTTTCTCAATGGGCAAAGGGAACCAGATGCTGTTACCATGGATGGAGCCCATGCCCCACCTCAAGCTCCAGACAGTGCTTCCTGACTAGAAGGTGAGTGTTAATCTTACCTCTGTTCACAGAGAATAGCTGAGGCTTGAAGGTTTCTATAACTCGCTCCAGGGTATGTGGCTGGACTTGAACCAGAGTCAGCCTGACCCCTGGCCCTGTTTCCCTATGTTGTCAGTGATATGCTGCATAAAGGCTATAAGAGTCTGTGCTCCAAAGGGAAGTGAGGCCTAATGAGGAATTATTTCCATACATGACGGTGGAGGGGTCTCACATTTTTATGCCATAGGCTCTTTTGGGGGGAGAGATGAATCCCTTATCAGAAGGATGTTTTTAATGCATGAAATGAAATGCATTAAATTTTAATGGTAATTAATTATACTGATGCAGTTATCAAAATATTTTAAAATACTTGTACTTGTTAATCTATGTGTTTCTCTTACATATTAACATATGTACTTTTTTTATTAAATAGCAACTTCAAGGGAGGCCTAAGAATTACCACATCTGGCTTGGACTATAGCAAGGTAATAAAGTACATACCTAGCATGTGCAAGGCCCTGGGTTCTGTCCCCAGAAACAAAAACTCTGTCCACAAAAACTCTTAAAATTTCCAAGTGCTAAGAGGCCTATGACAATTGTAATGTGATAGAAAGATCTGTTGTGTTCATGGGGAAAGTCACCAGGGTGGAATTCACTCAACATCCAGGAAATGCAAGATTTCAGTCTGACACTGGTAGAAAAAAGACGAAATTTTGTTTTTCTTCCAAGGTCATAAACCCCTGGATTTTATCCCCAGACCTTGAAGCATTCATGATGCTTCAAGCCCAGCTCCTCAAGAATCCAAGCCACCCCTTCCCTGTGTACCACAGTTTTATTTCCATGTTAGAATTGTGCAAGTGTCACCACTGGGGTCAGACACTCCCTAGAGATAGGGTGTCCCCACTGCACCTGGCACAGGGCAGGTCTGGTCGGGATACACATCCCTAATCTGTTGCTTCAGGTCCTCCCTGTGCCTAGCATGGGAATACTGGGCACAGCCAGGGAGGACATAGAGGAGGGATTATTTGTTAAACGCAGGTCCCTGGCAACAGTGTCATCCAGAGGGCTACATGAGGCTCAGGGATTTGAACAATCCCACAAATGAGTGCCTTGAACTGCCTGGGGACACACTTTGGGGAAGACTTCCCTCAAATCCAGTGACTTCCTCCCACTTCCCAAGTCTTAACCTAACACCTCTGACTCTCTCAGGCAGAAGACAGCCCTGCTTCCTAGGGGTCTTAGTTTTTGCATGCTGGCCAGTCTCCCATACTTCCAACCCCTGACAGCCCTGAGTACAGTACCCAGCACATGGAGGAAATCAAGAAATAGTGGTGAAATGGAACAAAATAGAAGACACAGAGATATACCCCCACAAATATAGTCATCTGATCCTTGACAGAGATGTCAAAAACATTCATTGGAGAAAAGATAGCCTCTTTAGCAAATGGTGCTGAGAAAGCTGGCTATCCATATGCAAAAGAATGAAGCTAGATCTCTATCCTTCACCCTGCACAAGTTAACTCAAAATCTATGACCTAGGAATTAGATCAGAAACTTCATAACTGCTAAAAGAAAACACAGGGTCAATTCTCCAACAAATAAGCTAAGACAATGAATAGGAATCAATAGGATTCCTATAGCTCAGAAAATAGTACCAAGAATTAGTAAGTGGAATGGCATCAAATTAATAAACTTCCACACAGCAAAGGAAACAAGATCATAAAGAAAGTCTACAGAATAGGAGAAAATATTTGCCAGCTACTCTTAGTAGAGGATTAATATCCAGAATATATAATAAATTGAAAGAACTTACACAAAAAAACTCAATCAAAAAATGAGCAAATGAACCGAAGAGATACTTCTCTAAAGAAGAAATGTAAATGATCAACCAATATATGAAAAATAGTCAATGTCTTTAGCAATTAGAGAAATACAAATCAAAACTATACTGAGATTTTATCTCACTCCAATTAGAATGACTGTCATCAAAAAATACAAACAATAAATCCTGGAGAGGATGTGGAGAAAAAGGAACACTTTTACACTGATGGTGAGATTGTAAATTAGTAAAACCACTATGGAAATCAGTATGGAGTTCCTCAGAAGACTTGGAATAGAGCCACTATATGTCCCAGCTATATCACTTCTTAGTATTTATCCTAATTAATTAAAGTTGGCATAAACATGCTACCCATGTTTATAGCAGCACAATTTACAATAGCCCAATTATGGAATCAGCCTAGTTGTCCATCCATAGTGAATGGACACAGAAAAGGTGGTATATATACACAATGGAGTTTTACTCAGTCATAAAGAAAAATGCAATTGTGTTATTTGCAGGAAAATGCATAGAGCATTATGTTAAGCAACATATACCAAACTCCACTTATCAAAGAAAACATTCAGCCTTTAGATTTTGGGGATTAGCTTATTTCACTTAACATGATATTCTCCAACTCCATCCATTTACCCACAAATGCCATAATATTATTCTTCTTTATGACTGAATAATATTCCATTATGTATATATACCACAGTTTCTTTACCTATTCATCTATTGAAGGACATCTAGGTTGGTTCCACAATCTAGCTATGATATATATTCGTGGGGGGAGGGGGTAAGAGAAGATTGGAGGAAATTTGGATTGTGTAGAGGGAAATGAGGGGAGATAGAGGGCAGAAGAAAAGATAGTGGAATGAGTCATACATCATTACCCTATGTTCATGTATGATTACACGAATGGTGGGAATCTACATTGTGTACAACCACAGGAATGAAAAGTTGTACCCCATTTGTGTACAATGAATCAAAATGCAGTCTGTAAAAATACAATTTAAATATATATATATTTATAAATTTATAAAATAAATATAAATTTAAATATATATATATATATATATATAAAAAACAGAAAGTCAAGGGTCATATGTTTTCTCTCATATGTGGAAACTAGAGGGAAAAAAGGGGGAGTCTTTTGAAAATAGAAGAGAGACCAGTAAAGGAAAAGGACAGAGGAGAAGGAGGAAAGGAAATGGGGAGGCAATGGAGAATGAAATTGATCAAATTATATTGTTATATTATGTACATGTGTGAATATGTAACAATAAATCCCATTGTTATGTTTCATTTTAATGTATCAATGAAAAATGGGGAAAAAATAAAAAATAATAATCAAAAAAGGAAAATGCTCATGAGCAGACTTAAGTTCCAGACCCCATTAGGGCAACAAGTCCCTACAGACCTAAAGTAAAGACCAGCAGAGACCCAGAAAGGAAGGAGTCCAGCTCCAGCCCTCCACTTCTGCCATTGTGTAAAGACTGTGCGTGGTTTTTCATATGATGCTACTCATGGGTGCCTCTCACGAGCAGTCCCAGTCTCAGTCTTACAAGCACTGCCTGCTAGAGGACATATATCGAGATTACCAGCATGGCAGAGGAAAGAGAATGCCTGCCCTTCCAGCCTCAGGAGGACTGAGGCTGAGCCCAGAGAACAGAGCCGTCCAAAATGACAGAGCCTAGGGCTGCATTCCACCCTTAGGGGAAGCTGAGGTTGGACTTAGGAGAGTGATATAAAGCTGGAGCCAGGCAGGGAGCCACAGGATTCTGCTGTGCTCAGAAAGAAGCTATGCCTGGTGGGCACAAGCCAGTGACTCAGTGACCTGCAGGCACTCCATGCCTGCATGGAGGGAGCTCCATGGCATATGAGCAGCTTTTCTTCTTCACTAAGCCCAGTGTGGATGCAGAGAACTGAGTGGCAGAGAGGAGAAGAAGGAAAGGAGAGGTTGGATGAAAGGGAGAGGAGGGGGAGGAGGGGGTTGGGGAAAGAGAGAAGATGGAGACGGAAGGAGGAGGGAAAGGAGAAAGAAAAGGAAGAAGGGAGGACAGGAAGGAGGAGGGGAAGAGAAAAGGCAGAGGGAGGAGGAGAAGGAGAGAGAAGGGAAGAGGGAGATGAGGAGGAGGAGGGAGAGGGCAAGGAGAAAAGAAGAGGACGAGGGAAAGGAAGAGGAGGAAGTGATACAAAATTTATCCTCCCAGCAGCCACCATTTTTGAGCACCCACTCATGACGTACCCACTGGGGCACTTTATAGACATTTTCTTCACTTTATCTTCAAAATGCATGTTCTACAAAAACCTAAAGAACAGGGCTTAACACTCAGTTCAAGTCCCACATTAGCTCAGAGGAAGACCAAGATCTTCAGCCCAGGGTGGTGTGGCTCCATTTTAAACAAGAAACAGTGGAAGATCCAGAGAGTTGACCGGTCCACAATGCATCTCAGCTGCAATGTCACCAGAATCGAGAGCCTCCAGGGCCACTCTGGAAGAGTCATTCTGCCTGCATCCCACCTGCAGTTGTCTCTTGGGTCTTCAGAGATCCCTCGGTGCTTAGCACATCTGACCCACCCACTACCAGGGACCAGGTCAGCCCTTTCCTGCTGTGGGGTTTGGGGTGAGCTCTTTCAGCCTCTGAGCATCTTGCCCTTGTTCTAGACTGGGGGTGATGCACCTGCCCACCAGGCTGTCAGAAGGTAGAAAGCATTGAGAATTAGGAGCCCTGACCTGGTGCAGTTCATCTGCCATGTCCTGGGGCCAAGGGCAAAGAAAGAGAAGGTGGTGGCAAGCAGCCAGGTGGCCCACGAACAGGCATGACTTCCTTTCCCTCCCTCCAACTCCAACTACTCATTAGAAAGAGAAAGTTAAAAGAAAAAAAGTGCAAGGTTCTTTTGTTATTAGCCTGCAAGTGTTTTCACAGACTCTTTTGAACCAGGTAAATTAATTTGAGAAAAGACTGCCTGACCTGGTTTGGTCTCATATTTATGAAACTAGGGAACACCCAGCTTTTGCTGCTGTTGTTTTTGGTTTTGTTTTGTTTTGTTTTGTTTTCTTCTGTTTTCAGTGCTGGGGAGAAACCCAGGGCCTTGTACATGTTATGCAGGTGTTCTACGACTGAGCCATATACATGCCTGCCAGTTTTACAAAAGTCTGCACTTGGTCTAGTGTAAAGGAATAGGCAAAAAAAAAAAAAAAATTAAAAAAAAAATAAAGAATTGAAAGAGAGGCAGAAAGAAGGATAGGCTTTGAAGTCCACGAGGGATTTGTGATGAGCTAGACCCTGAGAGCACCAAAGAAAATGAGTTTCTCTCCTAATTTAAGACTCTGATCTACCATAAAGAATAGAGATGGCTCTTTCTAGACTGTTACCTACATTGCTCAGAGACAAGGACCTGGAACTAGCCCTCCAACTCATGTCACAACCAGAGGACAGGAACCCCACTCCCCATGCATAGCCAGGGTGGTAACAGCCCAGTATTCTAAGATAAACTGTCAAGCACTTTTGGAAAAAGTAATTGTCAAAGCCCTTTCCTCCCTCTAGTGCCTAAAGGCAAATGACTTTGGCCAGTGAGCAGCTCCCTTCCAAGGTTGGAGTAGGCAGGTCAACATACAGTAGGCAGGTCAAGTTGGTGGGCAGGTGGGGGTGGCCAAGAGCACTACTGGTCAAGCCTTCTGCACTGGCTCACAGGCACCCATGCATCTGCCACCTTGGAGGCTCTCCTAGAATATATCCACCTCCCTGGGGTACACCCAGCTCTACCACGATCTGTCCTGGAATAGGAGGACATACCGAGACCAGGGTTGCTCTAACTGGTATGTCCCCTGCATATCCTGACCACTGAGCAGTGTATTTGGGGTAAAGTAGAAGAAACACAAAATTGGCACATAGAAAACATGCAGAGAAGGATGTTCCTGCAGCAAAAAAAAGAGAGGAAAGTAAAGTGGGAATACAATGTGGTTTCCTGGGGGTGTATATGGTGATGAAATGGTGTGCACATGTGTGTAGTAAATGTGTGCATGTAAAAAATATTATGGCACAAACATTTCTCAAAGGAACTTGTCTTTACCAGTACAGTAAAGCTGTCCCACACCAACCCCAGATGCATTTGAGGTCATGGGAGGGGAGAAAATACGTAGCACATACAATCTCCTTTTTAAATGTCAAGGACCCAGACTGTGTATCTGCTCACACCCTATTGGTCAGAAGCTAAGTGTACATTGTCACTGAGAATGTGGGCTTGGAAGTGTAGTCTCTATTGTTGGCTCCACCCTGGACAAAGGCTCTGTGACTTCCATTGTTAAAAGGCAAGAGAGAAAATGAAGAATGGGGAATAGTCAATTATTTGGATCATATTCCTGTGCCACATAGAAAAGAGAATCTCCCTTTTCCAGTGCCCCTTGGAAAGATATTTTAAGCAGTGAACTCCAAAAGGATTATTCCACAAGATAACGGGCCAACCCTGTCAGGGAGAGGGATGCACCAGGATGACTGACAAAAGCTGATTGATGTTACACATTCTTCATTGCCTAACACGTGAGCATTGGATGAAGGATAAGGATGGATGGAGACCAGAAAGTATATCGCCTATTAGAAGAAAAGTTAAGGGTGATGAAAGATGTGCATGATATAGGTTTAAGTTGGAAAAAATATGTTGAAAATTCTCTATATAGTTCTAGTATAATCCTTATGTCATAAGAGAATATACCCACATAAAATAAAACTCAGAAGGTAGTGCACCAATATTTTCACACCCCTTATTTCTGAGTGCTGGGATTACATGTTCATTATATTGTTTATTATTTCCTCTGGGCTTTTATAAGTTTTCTATGATAAACACATGTTGTTTAGTAAACAATAGCAATCATGGTAAAGAGTGATATTTTTCAGACAGGAATCAATGCCAGGCAAGGAAAAACTTGCTTGTTCAGAATCACTCTAAAAGTTTTAGTTTCAAAGTCATTTGCATAAGGTCAGGATTGTTGGAGACCTAAACATTTGAGCAAAGGGTCAATGACTTCTAACAAGATCCTACTTGGAGACATTATTGGCTTGGGTACAAGATGAAAGTGGCTTCCCTCTACAGACGGATCCTAACAAAATACTCAAAGTGGCCTAAAAATACTTTTAGTGTAGAAAAGATGCTTAGAAATTTACTATAATGCGAGTTTAAATACTATGAAATAGATCAATGAAAGGGTGAGGCAGAGGGAATGGAACAAACAGGCCAAGTGGTAAATGCTGGCCGATGCCATAATACAGAGGACAAAAGTGTGTCAGGGGTCCGTGAGTGATCATGAAACTGGGTGTTGGAATCTTTAATCCCAGGACACTGGCAGAATATTTCTGCAAAGTTCATGTGGAATCAACCCATTTCTGGACGTTTCTTGGGGACATAAGAAGGAAGAAGTCCCTGGGCCAATAGCCGTGGAGACCTGACAAAGCCATGCACTGACAAAGCTGACCTACCGTCTGTAGGATGATTTTAGCCTCTGAGTTCTTCCCTGTGCACTCTCAGTTGATCGGACTCTCTGATGTCCCAGTTTTATTCCATCATTATTCTTCTCCTGTGGTCCTTCAAGAGCTATCTGTTGTGTAAGGCTAGAAACCATGTCTGTCCTTTTGTCTACCCAGCACTGGCCCAAGGCTTGACCCAGAACAGGTTGTCAGTAAATGGATGAACTTTATTTTCATTCCCTCTATTTGTGGGCCAAGCTCTCCCTTGGCAAAGCCTAGGACTTGGTGGTCACACAGCTCTTTCTATGTACTGGCTTGTGGCACAAATGATAGCCGCCCTGGCAAAGCAGAACTGGCTGAGGACTATGGCCTCACCACAAGTATCTGCCAATTTGGGTTGGCAGAGTCCCAGACCCTGCTTCTCCCCTTGACCTTGGACATGAAAACCCCATCTCAAGGAGAAGTGGATGAGTTTTGGGTGAAAATACATTTTCTCTTTGAAAATTGTGAAGGTGGTCAGGGGTATGGCTCAGTGGCAGAGTACTTGCTGAGCACACATGAGATCCTGGGCTCAATCCTCAGCCCTGAAAAAATAAAAAATAAATTGAAGGTAAAAAGAGATTGAAAATTCAATATGTTTCACAACTATATGTATCATGCCTACTGAACTTTCAAAGATAAGGTTAAGTAGTGTGGCTTCTAAAACCTATCAGTGTAAATAATGTGGCAGCAAGTATATAGTCCCCTTGTCATTTTTCCCTACACAATACAGTGTAACCATTACTTACATAGCATTTACATTGTATTAGGTATTCAGTCATCTAGATATTATCTAAATTATATGGGAAGTCAGGCATGGTGGCTCACACCTGTGATCCCAGTAACCTTGGAGGTTGAGGCAGGAGGACCTCAAGTTTGAAGCCAAACTCAGTGGCTTAATAAGGCCCTGCCTCAAAATAAAAAATAAAAAGGGAATGTAGCTCAGTAGTAAAGCACCCCTGGGTTCAATCCCCAAAACTCACACACACACACACACACACACACACACACACACACACACACAAATACATAGGACTACATAGGCTATAGACAAATACTATGCCATTTTTTAAAAGCATCCACAGATTTTGGTCTCTGTAGAATGTCCTGGAGTCAAAATCCTGTGGATACCAAGGGACAACTGTACAAAAACATGACTTCTTGGATTGTTCAGTTTGGCCTAGTAGATCGTCAGATCTCAGCAGCTGAGTTTGAAGCAGTCAGTATAGGTGCCAGGCAACAGGAATGGAATGGAATGAGAGAGACTGGAGCTCCAGACACAACTCAGCCACTACTTGGAACCACAGGCACATCATTTACCTCTGGTCCAATATCCACAAGTAGAAAATGCTAGTTTGGGATTTGTTGGTCCTGTAAGGGATGTAAGCATAGAGGACACTTAAGGGGCCTCTGAACTCTTGGAAATTAGATACAGAATTTTGTGGGAACTTGTTTCTGGGGAAAAGGTTCATGGCCTTCAAGAAATTTTAACATGGAATCCTGCAGCAGATGCTGTCTGAAGTTCCTGCCATTCTTCAATCCTTCCAGCCTCTGGCTCAGCAACCCTCAGTGAAGCTGCACCAGGGAGGCACACAGTGCGTAACCAGTGTCACATGGAAGAAGAACATCTTCGGGAGCTGACAGGGTGGAAGGGGGAGTTGGGCTGAATGCTTGGGTCAGATTCTCAGTGTTGCAGAAATCCAAAGAGGAAAACCCTCAAAGGCTGAAGATGACAATAGGAACAAAAACAAAAACTGAATTGAATCATCTATATTGAAGGTATGCAACATGATGCTTTGGGACACTTACAAACAGGAAACAGTTAATATGTGAAACAAATTAACATACCAATCACTTCACATGGTTACCCACTTATGTTGTTGTTTTGGGACAAAAGAAGGTGGAATTTATTTACTTAACAGGAGTCCCAATACAATACAATTTTATTAATAAGAGTCCTCATGTTAGAGGACTGTAGAATGTCCTGGAGTCAAAATCCTGTGGATACCAAGGGACAACTGTACAAAAACATGACTTCTTGGATTGTTCAGTTTGGTCCTCATGTTAGAGGACTCTTAGATCTTTTAATTATTCATCCTATTTATCTGCTTTTTTGTTACATCTTTTCTACATCTCCCCATTTCTTCTACCCACACTACCCTGGTGACCACCATTTTATTCTCTATCTCCAGATATTTGACTTTTTTTTCCCCCCAGTTGTGCCAGTTATCAATAACTGTGGGCTGCTCTCAGCCTCTGCTCAGAAAGTTGCTGACTTGACCCTTGTTAACCTCTGTTGACTTAATAAAGGCCATAAAAAACATTTAACATCCTCCATTATCAATTAATTGTGAAGCACTCCAAGAATTTGTTCGCATGGTGCCCATGGCTTCTGTGGGTACCCCTGGAAGATGTCAATAATTAGGTCAAAGAGCCTTGATAATTGCACACCATACCCCAAAGATTGCTTCATTAGCAAGCCTGATACAAAACAAGGCACCAGTGGGAGCAAATTAATAAGCAACTCTAATAAAAGACCCACTCACTAATAATCACGCCAACTCTGTTTCTCTGTAGCATGCACTCCTCAGAAGGTGTTCTCCCTGCGTACAGGCAGTCCCCGACTGTTCCAGAATCATTTTCAGGGAGAGGCAATATTACTTATTCAAAATCAGTAAACCCTCCTATTTGCCCAGAAGCCTTCAGGAAGGATCTGATTAAAGAAGAGCTTTGATTTTCCCCTTATCTCATGTTGTTTGACGTTTTAGATTTTACAAATGTAAGATTTATATAAAATAGTGAAGCCAGAATTAAGAACAGGTAGTTAGTGTAGAAATAGGGGATCGGGTCAAATGGAGGAAATGGAGGCCATAAAGCCATCTGCCCCTGGAAAAATGGAATATCTTGAATCTCCGGAGCCCATTGATTACCAAATTTACCTGCCTTTATTAAGGACTGCAAGCAAAGAGCTAATAATTGGTGCCCCCTGGGCCCTTATCTGCCTGAATCACCCTGGCCCTCCCCCTGCCCATGGTTTCTCACTTAATGCAAAACCAGGCCTAGTCACGTAGGCAGGAAAGAGAGATAAGGGGGGAGAGAACTGGAGAACAAAAGAGACTTTAACCTATAAAAGATGTAGGGTGAGCACACTTCTGGGGACTTTAGATCATCAGCCATGGCCCCCTTCTTCCTGCCGAGAGAAGTCTGTATTATTACCTTTAAATAAAACCTGCTTAATATGCTTGCCTTGGCGTGCTTCTCTAGTGTTCAGTCTTCAACATTAGAAGGAGCAGAACTCGTCACCGGTAAACAGTGGTATCAATAGGAGGCAGGAAATAGTTGATAAGAGTCAACATGTTATCACTAGCTGGCTAAGAAAAATTTTTCTCAAGTCTCTGCCCCCAAAGGGCAGCAATAATCCTCAAGTTCTCACCCTAATACAGGGCAAGGGCTTACTTCCTGAAACACATAGAAACAGTCCTTTGGCACTAGTTTTTGCAAAAAGAACAAGCTTTAATTTAGGCCAATTAACAAGGAGAAAGGAGATACTCAGCCCAATGGAACCAGTAGCAAAGGAACCTAAGTGGGTAGAGGAAGGGTACACGAGTCCACAAGGAGCTCCTGGATCGTGCAGCCATTGAGATAACTCCTTGCTTATCATCAAGGTCCATAAGGCCCTGTTTCTCATTGCGTAGGTATTGTAGGCCATGGACTTTGGCTCCACTGGGTTCTAAACATCACTTTAGGTCAGGTCCCAAGCATTTTTGGGCCAGGGAAGTTGCCATCCTACAGCCTGATTTCACCCCACTGCCTTCCCTTTTTATATTTGGACACAGCAACTAGAGAACTTGTTCCAGGGAACAAGATGTTACATTGTGGATATGAGATGTGCCCAAAAAACTCCTGTGTTAAGGCAGGAATATTCAGAGGTGAAATGGTTGGACTGTAAGAGCTATTACCTAATCAGTCCATCCTCATTTGAATGAACTGACCGAGTGGTAACTGTAGCAGGTGGGGCATGGCTAGAGGAGGTAGGTCACTGGGTGCGTGTCCTGGAAGGTTTCATCTTCCCTGTAGCTCCTTCCTCCTCTCTCTCTCTCTGCTTCCTGGCCACCATGAGTGAAGCAACTTCCCTCCACCACACCCTCCACCATGATGTTCTCCCTTACCTCAGGCCTTGAGAGATGGAGTCAGGCAACAATGGACTGAAACTCTGAAACCATGAGCTCCAGATAAACCTTTTCCTCTTATAAGTTGTTCTGGTCACATACTTTGGTGACAGTGATGTAAAGTTGACTAACATACAAGGAGAGCAATTTCATGTTCCCTTGGTATCCATGGGATGAAAGTCTTTCCTCTGGTTCTGCCTTCTTTTTATTTTAACTTCCCCCAAAAGTACCACAGATGAAACATTCCTATCTCCTAACCCATCAGAAGCCTTTGGTCTGGTTTCTTTTGTTGAGTAAAAGCAGTGTGTGTGTGTGTGTGTGTGTGTGTGTGTGTGTGGTTTTAGACACAAGAAAAAAAAATGAACAGAGGCACCAAATAGTATCTGAAATCTCTTCAACCCTGACTTCCCTTATTATGTTAGCACCAGACCTTTGAAATCAAACTATTCTAAGAATTGACTAAAGGTCTTCCTTTAGTTGTGAGAGGTGGGAGGAATTTTTACCCTCTTGTATTCCCTTTAGTTTTCTGTCTCTCTAACAAAATACCTGAGATAATCAACTCATCGAGAGAAAAGGTTTATTTCAGCTCACAGTTTTGTAGGTTCCAGTCCATGATTTGTTGGCCATATTACTTTGAGACTGTGGTAAGACAGTCCATCAGGGTAGAAGCACATAGCACAGCAAAACTACTCAACTCATCATGAGCCAAGGATCAAAGAGTGTGAGGGCACTATCCTTGTCAAAAGTCCAATGACATAGGGCACCCCACTCAGGAGGTTCCACCACCTCCCAATAGTGCTAAGTGGGGAGTAAAGCCTTTGACACCTGGACTTTTGGGGCACACTTAAGACCTGTATTTTTTTTTTAAACGAGACTAGTTTCCAGGAGGAAAAAACAATATTACAACAAGGCAAAATTCCAGACCAAAGATGATTCCCAATGCCTCACCCCTTGCAACTCCAAGGTGAGCTGCTTCTATAACCAGAGAGACAGGAAGGAACATGCAGAATCACCTGACTGATACACTCTGCCATTTGCTTTATTTGGGCATAACTTGGCAGCCGTTAATCTGGGATTGGCTGAGGGGTTGGCTGCTGGGATTGGCTGGGACTCAGTTGCTTAACTACCAGAGTTTTAGGTTATATTAAACCTTCTTACACATCAAGTTCAGTTTAGTGCACTACATATGAAGGCCCTATGGGCCAAACACAAGCATTGAGGCTGGTTAAGGCCAGCCCGTCACCCTGCACACTTGTACCCTCCTGCTCTCAGAATTTAACATGTCTCCTAGTTAGGTGTAATCACTCCCCCTGGGCCTGTGCTCGTGCCTGTGCCCACTGTTGGTCCCCTGCATGACAAAGTGACTCACAAAGGATAGGCCCAGGCAGAGAGCATTCAGAAAATACTTATTAAAAATTCAAGTTTCAGAGAGGAAATGATGGCGGACTAGAGGGCAGCTGCATTTCACGTTGCTCCAGGACGCAAGATTCAAAAGAGGAGATAGTGAGAGACTTGGGACCAACTCAAAGCCACCGGGTGAGTCTTTCCCATTGGGGAGGCATCCCGGATGGGGCGGTAGCCCCGGAATGCAGGGAACTTTGTGAAGTAGAGTTGCTCGGCGAGACGCCCCTCCCCCCGCTGGAGCAGTAAACACGGACAACTGGGATCATCGTAGAGGAGGCGGCTCAGCACAGCGCTTGGACTCAGAGCAACCACTGGGGCTCTGGGCGGCTGCCTGAGGAGGAGCTGCGTGGCGAGCTGTTTGGACTCAGAACAACCGCTTCTGAACACCGGGGGGCTGCCTGGAGAAAGAGGAGGAGCGCGGCGGGTTGCTTGGTCTAGGAGCGACTGCATCAGAGCCACAGGCAGTTGCCAGAGGAGGAGCTGCGTGGCGAGCTATTTGAACTCAGAGTGAGCGCTCCTGAACACCGGGGGGCTGCCCGGAGGAAGAGGAGAAGCTCAGCGGGTCGCTTGGTCTAGGAGTGACTGCATCAGAGCCACAGGCAGTTGCCAGAGGAGGAGCTGCGTGGTGAGCTGTTTGAACTCAGAACGACCACTCCTGAACACTGGTGGCCTGCCTGGAGGAGGAGCGCGGTGGGTCACTTGGTCTAGGAGTGACTGCATCAGAGCTACAGGCGGATGCCAGAGGAGGAGCTGCCTGGCGAGCTGTTTGAACTCAGAACGACCGCTTCTGAACACCGGGGGGTTGCTGGGAGGAAGAGGAGAAGTGTGGCGGGTCGCTTGGTCTAGGAGAGACTGCATCAGAGCCACAGGCGGTTGCCAGAGGAGGAGGCGAGTGGTGAGTTGATGGACTAAAAGTGACTGCTCCTGAACACTGGTGGCCTGCCTGGAGGAGGAGCGCGTTGGGTCACTTGGTCTCGGAGCCACCGCTTCTGAACACCTGGGGGGCTACCCTGAGAAGGAAAAGGAGGAACAGGGCGGGTCACTTGGACTTGGAGTGACTGCCTAGGGCTACAGGCGGTTGGTTGGAGGAGGAGACTCGAAGTGAGTTGCTTGGACTCCTAGTGACTGCGTCGAAAACTGGGTGGCTGTCCGGAGGAGGAGGTGTATGGCGGGTCTCTGGGTCTCGGAGCTATTGTACGGGGCTCCAGGTGGCGGCTCAGAGGAGGGGCCGCATAGCCAGGCGATTAGGTGCAGAGCAGGGTCCCAGGAGCTAGGTGGCTTCTTGCTGGAAGAGCCGCACAGAGACACGCCTAGGGGCGGAGCGAAGTTTCCAGGACTGCGGGCAGAGTCTCTGGGAGAGGCAGCCTAAGGAAACTCGCCTGCGAAGGGTGAGGCTCCCAGGCCCAGGAGGTAGGTCCGGGCCCCTGGGAACGTTGCAAAGGAAGACAGCCCAGCCCAGGCGGTAGTTGTAGATTGAGGGGAACCTCTAGGAGGGGAACTGACCAGCGAGATCTCCCCACCGGGTGAGTCTTCCCTGCCGGGTGAGGTTTTCCCACAAGGACGGTAAACCCAGAGACACAGGCACAAACAGGCCTTGCCTCAGCCCGCAGCCTAGTTCCCCTTTGGATGACCATTGGTCAACAAGTGGAGGCACCTCTGCCCACTAGCAGGGAATATACCCCACCTGAGGGTCACCAACCCTAGAGAGGCAGCTTCTTCCAGGAGCTTCGCATTATCAACTTCCTCCAGGACTTCAGGCTACTGAAGGATAAGAGGGGATATACTAGCAATCTTCAGGGACATTATAAGTCGATAGGGGAAATCTACAATATCTTAATGACCCACTGATTCCTGAACAATATGAGAAAACAAGGGAAGAAATTGCCCCAAACAAATCTACATGTTACATCAATAAAATCCAACGACAGCATGGCAGAAGAAATGACAGAAAGGGAGTTCAGAATGTACATAATTAAAATGATTAGGGAAGCAAACGATGAGATGAAAGAGCAAATGCAGGCATTGAATGATGGCACCAATTGACAGTTAACAGAGCAAATTCAGGAAGCAAAAGATCATTTCAATAAAGAGTTAGAGATATTGAAAAAAAAACCAAACAGAAATCCTTGAAATGAAGGAAACAATAAACCAAATTAAGAACTCCATAGAAAGCATAACCAATAGGATAGAACACCTGGAAGACAGAACTTCAGATATTGAAGACAAAATATTTAACCTCAAAAACAAAGTTGAACAAACAGAGAAGATGGTAAGAAATAATGACCAGAATCTGCAAGAACTATGGGATATCATGAAAAGGCCAAATTTGAGAATTATTGGGATTGAGGAAGGCTTAGAGAAACAAACCAAAGGAATGAACAATCTATTCAATGAAATAATATCAGAAAATTTCCCAAATCTGAAGAATGAAATGGAAAATCAAGTCCAAGAGGCTTATAAGACTCCAAATACACAAAATTACAACAGACCCACTCCAAGGCACATTATAATGAAAATACCTAACATACAAAATAAACACAGAATTTTAAAGGCTGTGAGAGCAAAGAACCAAATTACATTCAGGGGGAAACCAATACGGATATCAGCAGATTTTTCAATCCAGACCCTAAAAGCTAGAAGGGCCTGGAACAACATTTTTCAAGCTCTGAAAGAAAATGGATGCCAACCAAGAATCTCATACCCAGCAAAACTTACCTTCAAATTTGATGATGAAATAAAATCATTCCATGATAAACAAAAGCTAAAAGAATTTACAAAAAGAAAGCCAGCATTACAGAACATTCTCAGCAAAATATTTCATGAGAAAGAGATAAAAAATAAAGAAGCAAATCAGCAAAGGGAGGAATTATCCTAAAGGAACTGTCAAATAAAGGAGGAACCAAGATGTGTCAAAAAAGAAATAAATAAATAAATAAAATTTTAAATATGAACCAAATGACCGGGAATACAAATCATATCTCAATAATAACCCTGAATGTTAATGGCCTGAATTCATCAATTAAAAGACATAGACTGGCAGATTGGATTAAAAAGAAAGATCCAACAATATGTTGCCTGTAAGAGACTCACCTCATAGAAAGAGATACCCATAGACTAAAGGTGAAAGGATGGGGAAAAACATACCATGCACATGGACTCAGCAAAAAAGCTGGAGTATCCATCCTCATTTCAGATAATGTGGACTTCAAGCCAATGTTAGTCAGAAGGGATAAAGAAGGACATTTCATAATGCTTAAGGGAAGCATAAATCAGCAAGATATAACAATCATAAACATCTATGCCCCAAACAGTGGCTCATCCATGTATGTCAAACAAATCCTTCTCAATTTTAGAAACCAAATACACCATAACACAATAATACTAGGTGATTTTAACATGCCTCTCTCACCACTGGACAGATCTTCCAAACAAAAATTGAACAAAGAAACCATAGATCTCAATAACACAATCAATAATTTAGACTTAACAGACATTTATAGAATATCCCATCCAACCAAGAGCGAATACACTTTCTTCTCAGCAGCACATGGATCCTTCTCTAAAATAGACCATATATTATGCCACAAAGCTAATGTCAGCAAATACAAGAAGATAGAGACACTACCCTGTATTCTCTCAGATCATAATGGATTGAAGTTACAAATTAATGAAAGAGTAAAAAACAGAAACTATTCCAACACCTGGAGATTAAACAATATGCTACTATATGATGAATGGATAACAGAAGATATTAGGAAGGAAATTTAAAAATTCTTAGAGGTAAATGAGAACAAAGAAACATCATATCAAAATCTCTGGGACACTATGAAAGCAGTACTTAGAGGAAGATTTATTTCATGGAGCGCATTCAATAAAAGAAGTAAAACTCAACAAATCATCGACCTAACACTACAGCTCAAAGCCCTAGAAAAAGAACAGACCAACACCAAAAGTAGTAGAAGACAGGAAATATTTAAACTGAGAGCTGAAATGAATGAAACTGAAACAAAAGAAACAATACAAAAAATTGACAAAATAAATAGTTGGTTCTTCGAAAAAATAAACAAAATTGATAAACCTTTAGCCACACTAACAAAGAGAAGACGAGAGAAAACCCAAATCACTAAAATTCGGAATGAACAAGGAAATATCACAACAGACACGATTGAAATACAAAACACAATTAGAAACTATTTTGAAAATCTATACTCCAACAAAATAGAAAATTTCGAAGACATCAACAGGTTTCTAGAGACATATGAATTGCCAAAACTGAACGAGGAGGACATACACAATTTAAATAGACTAATTTCAAGCAATGAAATAGAAGAAGTCATCAAAAGCCTACCAACAAAGAAAAGTCCAGGACCAGATGGGTTCTCAGCCGAGTTCTACAAAACCTTTCAAGAAGAGCTCATTCCAACTTCTCAAAGTATTCCATAAAATAGAAGAAGAGGGAACCCTCCCAAACACATTCTATGAAGCCAATATTACCCTGATACCTAAACCAGACAGAGACACATCGAGGAAAGAAAATTTCAGACCAATATCCTTAATAAACATCGATGCAAAAATTCTCAACAAAATTTTAGCAAATCGCATACAAAAACATATTAAAAAGATAGTGCACCATGATCAAGTGGGCTTCATCCCAGGGATGCAAGGTTGGTTCAACATCAGGAAATCAATAAATGTCATTCACCATATCAATAGACTTAAAGTCAAGAATCACATGATTATTTCAATAGATGCAGAAAAAGCATTTGATAAAATACAGCACCCCTTCATGCTCAAAACACTAGAAAAATAGGGATAGTGGGAACATTCCTTAACATTGTAAAGGCCATCTATGCTAAACCCATGTCTCATATCATTCTAAATGGTGAAAAACTGAAAGCATTCCCCCTAAAAACTGGAACAAGGCAGGGATGCCCTTTTTCACCACTTCTTTTCAATATCGTCTTTGAAACTCTAGCCAGAGCAATTAGACAGACCAAAGAAATTAAAGGGATACAAATAGGAAAAAAAGAATTCAAACTATCCCTATTTGCTGATGATGTGATTGTATACTTAGAGGAACCATGAAATTCCACCAGAAAACTTTTAGATCTCATTAGTGAATTCAGTAAAGTAGCGGGATATAAGATCAATGCACATAAATCTAAGGCATTTTTATACATAAGCGATGAATCTTCAGAAAGAGAAATTAGGAAAACTACCCCATTCACAATAGCTTCGAAAAAAATAAAATACTTGGGAATCAATCTCACAAAAGAGGTGAAAGACCTCTACAATGAGAATTACAGAACACTAAAGAAAGAAATTAAAGAAAACCTCAGAAGATGGAAAGATCTCCCATGTTCTTGGATAGGCAGAATTAATATTGTCAAAATGGTCATACTACCAAAAGTTCTATACAGATTCAATGCAATTCCAATTAAAATCCCAATGATGTACCTTACAGAAATAGAGCAAGCAATTATGAAATTCATCTGGAAGAATAAAAAACCCAGAATAGCTAAAGCAATCCTTGGCAGAAAGAGTGAAGCAGCGGGTATCGCAATACCAGATCTTCAATTCTACTACAAAGCAATAGTAACAAAAACGGCATGGTATTGGTACCAAAATAGAAAGGTGGATCAATGGTACAGAATAGAGGACACAGACACAAACCAAAATAAATACAATTTTCTCATACTAGACAAAGGGGCCAAAAATATGCAATGGAGAAAAGATAGCCTCTTCAACAAATGGTGCTGGGAGAATTGGAAATCCATATGCAACAGAATGAAACTAAACCCATATCTCTCACCATGCACGAAACTAAACTCAAAATGGATTAAGGACCTCGGAATCAGACCAGAGACCTTGCATCTTATAGAAGAAAAAGTAGGTCCAGAGCTTCAACATGTCGGCTTAGGACCAGACTTCCTCAACAGGACTCCCATAGCACAAGAAATAAAAGCAAGAATTAATAACTGGGATAGCTTCAAACTAAAAAGCTTTCTCTCAGCAAAGGAAACTATCAACAATGCGAAGAAAGAGCCTACAGAGTGGGAGAAAATCTTTGCCAATCATACTTCAGATAGAGCACAAATCTCCAGAATCTATAAAGAACTCAAAAAACTCTACACCAAGAATGCAAATAATCCAATCGACAAATGGGCTAAGGAAATGAATAGACACTTCACAGAAGAAGATCTACAAGCAATCAACAAACATATGGAAAAATGTTCAACATCTCTAGTAATAAGAGAAATGCAAATCAAAACCACCCTAAGATTCCATCTCACCCCAATTAGAATGGTGATTATCAAGAATACAAGCAACAACAGGTGTTGGCGAGGATGTGGGGAGAAAGGTACACTCATACATTGCTGGTGGGGCTGCAAATTAGTGCAGCCACTCTGGAAAGCAGTGTGGAGACTCCTTAGAAAACTTGGAATGGAACCACCATTTGACCCAGCTATCCCACTCCTTGGCCTATACCCAAAGGACTTAAAATCAGCATACTACAGAGATTCAGCCACATCAATGTTCATAGCTGCTCAGTTCACAATAGCCAGATTGTGGAACCAACCTAGATGTCCTTCAATTGATGAATGGATAAAGAAACTGTGGTATATATATACAATGGAATATTACTCAGCCATAAAGAATGATAAGATTATGGCATTTGCAGGCAAATGCATGAAACTGGAGAATATCATGCTAAGTGAGATAAGCCAATCTCAAAAAACCAAAGGATGAATGATCTCGCTAATAAGTGGATGATGACACATAATGGGGGGTGGGAGGGGTTAGTGTTAGGGTTAGAGTTAGGGTTAGGGAGTGGGGCAAGAATGGAGGAAGGAAGGACTGTATAGAGGGAAAAGAGGGGCGGGAGGGGTGGGGGGGAAGGGGAAAAAATAACAGAATGAATCAAACAACATTATCCTATATAAATTTATGATTACACAAATGGTATGCCTTTATGCCATGTACAGACAGAGAAACAACATATATCCCATTTGTTTACAATAATAAAAAAAAAAATTCAAGATTCATTTGGCCTTTGATTTTTTGGGATTGGCTTATTTTACTTAGCATGATATTCTCTAATTCCATCCACTTATGCAAATGCCATACTTTTATTCTTCTTTATGGCTGAATAATATTCCATTGTGTATATATACCACAGTTTCCTTATCCATTCATCTGTTGAAGGTCATCTAGTTTGGTTCCACAATCTAGCTATTATGAATTGAGCTGCTATAAACATTGATGTGACTTCATCACTGTAGTATGCTAATTTTAAGTCCTTTGGGCATACACCGAGGAGTGGGATAATTGGATTAAAAGGTGATGATGGGTGGGGGTGAGAGAAGAATGGAGGAACTTCAGATTATGTAGTGTGTGTGTGTGTGTGTGTGTGTGTGTGTGTGTGTGTGTGAGGGGGCTATGAAAAATGGTGGAATGAGACAAACATCATTACCCTATGTACATGTATGATTACACAAATGGTATAAATCTACATCGTGTACAACCATAGAAATGAAATGATATACCCCATTTGTGTACAATGAATGAAAATGCAGTCTGTAAAAAATAAAAAAAAATAATTTTTTTAAAAAACCTTAAGATTCAGCAGTATCATCTCCCCTTCCCTGGGGAGACAACAGAGGGATACACATCATACAAGAACCTCCCTGTGAAAGTTCTTGAGACCCTTGTTGGTATATTATTCTCCCTTCCCTGCTAGGAGCATCCCTACCTTATCCTCTACTACACCTCCACATCTAGCACCTGCCAAGTGAGGTTGGGACAGACAGTGTATGCAACTGCCCTTGAGAAGTACACCTAAACCCTTAAACTACAATCAAGATAGCCCTTTAAACTATAATCAAATCTACATCCTGTTTAAGGGCAACTAACTATAACATGGGAATGAGTATTATAGAGGATGGCTTATTTGTATTAAAAATAAATATATTCAACTCTTCTTTTCTAATACACTATCTTTCCATACATCCCAACCATATATAATCATCCCTTGTTATCTTCAGGAGATTGGTTCCAGGATCCACTTGAACACCAAAATCCATGGATGGTTAAATCCCTTATTTAAAACTGCATAGTATCTGTGTATAATCTACGCACATTCTCCTATATTCTTTAAATTATCTCTAGATTACTCAATATACCTAATAAAATGTAAATGCTATGCAAATACTTGATATGCTATATTATTTAGGGAATGATGGCAAAAAATGTCTGGCCAGGCACAGAGGTGCACACCTGTAATCCTAGCGGCTCAGGAAGATAGAGAGTTCAAAGCCAGCTTCAGCAAAAGCAAGGTGCTAAGCAACTCAGTGAGACCCTGTCTCTAAATAAAACACAAAATAGGACTGGGATGTGACTCAGTGGTCGATTGCCTCTGAGTTCAATCTCTGGTACCCACCCCCCCCCCCCAAAAAAAAGTCTGTACATGTTCAGTACAGACACAATTTTTCTTTCATTTTTTTTTAATCCTAGGTTTGTTAAATTCTCAGGATATAGGAACCACAGATATGAAAGGCCAACTGATTATGTATTTGTATAAATGAACTGACCATTGCTGGTACTCTTGACCTGCAAGTCATCAGTTTCCCACAGCTGAACCTGAAGCATTCTGACACATGGATGTGAAGGTATCACCACTCACTCCTGCACAGACTGAGCCACACCCTGAATGCTTATCTGACTTCAAGGAAGGGTAACCGTAATGCAGGATGGGCAGGACCCAGGAAAAGGCTGGGAATCCTGAACACACATATCCACAAAATTCTGAGAACTGAGACCATGGGCTGCATTCCTGGACTTATGCCCCACAACTACACACGCTGAGTGGACAAGGCTCTGCCAAGTAACTCCAAGAGGAAGAACATCCCAGGCCACCTCCAAAGCTGCAAACTCCTGTCTGGTTCCTCCTGGGCCTCTTAATCCAGGAGTGTGAAGGAAGCTAGACTCTCACCTCCCTCAGTTCCCTGGGACTGAAAAGAAAGGGAAGGAGGACACAGAGGTCTCCAAGTAACCAAAAAATGCTGCTTTCTGGTCTCAACCTGCCTTTGGGCAGTAGGGGAATGGGGATGGATCAGGAGGGGTAAGGGAACCACCCAGCTCCTAAAAGCTTCATTTGCCAACTTATCTATATATTTGCTGTCTTTTGTAATAAAATATGGGAAAGAAGGAAGGTATAAGGAATGCAAAGTTGTCCCTGAAAGATGAAAACATCTGTTCTGTCCTACCCTTTAAACAAGGAGGACAAACCATCCCTCAGTCATAGCCCTGGGGGACCCTGGCTCTACTTTGGGGCATCCATTTGACTTGCCAGTCAAAAAAATCCCAAAGTGATAATATTTGCCACACCAAACACCAGTCTAACAAAAGATGCCTTATTTTACACATACTTACAAAACATACTTTGTGTAAGACATGTGGCCACTGAAATCCTGAAATTCCTGTTTCCAGAGTGTGGCAAGTGGTTTTTCAAGGGGTGGGGGAGCAACCTTCCAGTAAACTCTTACAATGATGTCCACTATAACAAAACAGAAGATTATTTGAGTCAGCTTTTGGTTGTTGTGACAATATGCCTGAGATAATCAACTTTTAGGAAGGAAAGATTTTATTTTGGCTCATGGTTTCAGAGTTTCAGTCCATGGTTGCTTGGCGCCATCACTTTGGACCTGTATTGGCACAGTACATCTTGGCAGAACACAGTAACACAGGTCTGATCACCTTATGGTGGCCAGGAAGCAAAAGAAAGGAGGTGTCCCATTATCCCCTTCCTGAGCATGCCTCCAGTGTCCTAACTTCTTCCTACTAGGCCACACCTCTTAAAGGTTCCATCACCTCCCAGTAGGACAGTCAGCTGGGGACCGACCTTTCAACACACGGGTCTATGGGGGACATTCAATATCCAAGCTATCACTAGGGTATCTTGGGTTGCTAAGAGGAAGAATCTGGAATCCTCTGTTTGCTCCCTCCCTGCAGAATCCCTGCAGGGTTCCTGTAGGATGCCTCTATTAACACCAAAGTAACAGGGAAACCTCTGCCCTGCACCATCAGGGAGATGTGGTCATCTGCTCTTAGTCTCATTGACACCAATAATGGACATGGACCCTGGCCCCAAACCCACCCAAAGTACATCACCTTGGTTAGGGCAGAGAGATATCTTGTGGTGTCTGAACTGACTGTGGGGGTTCTTTCAGGAAGGACAGGACCTTTAACCACTGAAGGACACACAGGGCCAAAGTTTTATTGAGCAGAGGCACTGCCCGTCTCCCTCCTTCTCACCACGTCCTGGGTGGCCCTGGATCCCCAAAGGCCTCATTGTTTTTCACAATTGTCTCTCAATCCCACTCTTCCACCCAAAGCATGTATCTAGAATAGTAAATTACTTTTATGTGACAGTGAGACAAAAATGCATCTTCTTTTATAGTTTCAGTATTTCATCAAAATCAACACAGTTCCTAGACTGCATTTTTCTTAAGAAATCCTACAACTGAAATATGGGTTCTTGGTTTTAGGTTAGAGGCTTTGCTGACTACCAGAGAATTAAATCAAGGCTTGAGTCCACAGGCACAGAGCCCTGGAGACTCATGGAGGAGGGCTGCAAAGGAATACTTTTCCCAAGATGGAAACCCCTCTCAGTGCATATATTTTCTGAGACGCTGTTCCACTGGCACCTTTTCCAGCATCTCACAGAGCTTGTTACTGTGCAACCAATGAAGAAAAATCCCTTTTCCAAGCTGGGTCAGACTTTCCATGAATTTAGCATAGGGAGGCCTAATTATATGTCATTTGATGAATGCCTATGCTGAACTAGTCTAAGTGTGCAGAATTGCATAACCTCATCAACATCAAGACCAGGAAGCCTGGGATCTCTGGGGCCTACCCCTGGCCCCGCAGCCACACTGCTGAAGGAATATTGGAGGGAAGTTATGACAGAGTTACAGGGAATCCCTGCCGGGACATAAGGCACATCATGGTTTGTCCCTGGTTTGTCTAAACTCACAACAAGCAGGGAAGTGCCACAGAAGAAAAAAATAAAAGGCTCAATGTTATGATTCTCTCAGTCAGTTTACTAATCTGCAAATGGGGACCAAGGTAGAAAGTCACTCATTATTTGTTTATTGAGTGTTCACTGTTCTGATAGTTGGGAAATTAGCAGTAAAAATAATGGTATCATTTCTAAGTCTATATCTCAATGTTCTCTTCCAGAGACAATTGACTTGCCCCATCCTTTTTAAAGCACTTCTAGGATGATGTATGAGTAAAGAAGTGATAACATTATTATTCAGACCAAGATACTTTTGAAAGTGAAAACAATTGCTATTAATCAAAAATTCCAAGACAGTAGGCACCAACAAAGACTGTCTTGAACAAGTCAGTGTTGAATAGTTCCATCAAAGGGTTTATGCACATGTGTGTGAGCTCACACTCATGTCCATGTATCATAGGGTTTTAGAAAGCCCTTTGCACTCTCAAAAACTCTACTCCATGCCTGATTTCTATCATGGTGCAAGAGTTTTAATCCCAAAGTCAGAAATAAGGCTTGCAGCATGTGAAAGCTGTCAGATTCAAAATGGAATCACTCCTGTCAAACCCTGACAACTGGAGCCAGGGAAGGTCAGGGAGGGCTCTCAGCTAAATTTTCCCAATAACAGGCTGTCATAAGGACAGCAAACAGCACAAGGACTGTTAATCACTTATGCACGAATACTTGCCTGACTCTTGCTGTCTCACAAGCCCAGTCCAAAGAAGCAGCCTGCTCTACCCTTTAAGGCTACTTTTGCTTAATAATGGATAGTGAAACTGCCAAGTAGGACCACAAAACAGGCTTTATGTAGTAACTGCTGCACCCTCAGAGCTTGGCAGCTCCCACAGGCACCAAAAGTGCCAACAAAATTTCTTTCACAATAACTTGTGGAGATTCCTGTGTCCTAATAGAACTGCAACCTTTTCTTTGTTCTTCAAACTAGAGACCACCTAGCCTGTGCTTGTACTTTCCAGATTGCAATTCTACTCTTGGTTTATTCCAAATACAAGTTCCTTTACTGAAGACTCATCTCTAAATTTTTGCTTGACTTTGACAAATGTATGTACTCCTCCTGGGAGAGGTCAAAACTGATCTGAATTGATGCTGATGTATCTGTCTTCGATTAGCAGTGTCAGGAGTCATAATGGAAAAGGGATGGAGCCAATCCAGAGGAGAGAAATGCTACAGAAACATGAACTGGGATCTGGCAACTTCCTCCACGCCTCAGTGTACCCATATGTGTGAGGAGATCTCTACTTTACCTCTGGTTTGGATATGAGGTGTCCCCCAAAAGCTCCAATAAATGATTACATTATGAGAGCTGTGACCTAATAAGTGGATTAATCCATTTGATGGATTAATAATTTGAAAAGTGGCAATTGTAGGCAGGTGGAACATGATGAGAATGTGGATCACTGGGAGCATGCGCTTGAGGATTATAACTTGTCCCCCTGGATCCTCCCTTCCTCTCTCTTTCTGCTTCACAGCCACCATTAGCTGGACAGCTTTCTTCCACTGGACCCTTCAGCCATGGTGTTCTACCTCACCTCAGGCCCAGAGCAGTGGAGTTGGCCAATCATGGACTGAGGTCTCTGAAACCATGAACCCCAATTAAACCTTTCCTCCTCTAAGTTGTTAGTTAGACTAACAACCCTCCCAAAGTTCTTGGTTCTCAAGTTTAGAGCAACCCAGCCCATCGAACATGAGCATGTACTGGTATCTGAGTCCAGCAGGCCCCATTCCCTTCTGTCCATGAAGGCCTGGGGCACCTGGAACTCTCTCAGCTCTCAGCTCTCCTCTGAACTTGAAGCCCAATAGAAGTAGAGAGAGACCACCTACAACAGGATGCTTCTTCTTAACAGGATGCATCTTCTCTATCATGATGTATGTCAACCTCTGCAAGCTTGGAAAAATAGAAATGCCTGTGAAGAAATAGTCACATTTAAATAATGAGTGGGTAATTGGTTTGTGTCAATGGAAGAAGAGTAGAGTTTAGCAACAAATCTTTTAGAGCTAAGAATCCCCTGACCAAATGCCCTCTTTGTCCTGTTGGCTAAACAACTTATGTCCTGAAAGAAACAGAGGACAAGGAATTGAATGAAAATAGAAGGGGAGGAGTTAGAGAGAACTCCAGAACCCACAGGTTCAGAAAAGGAACTAATGCTATTATTGTTATCATTATTATTTTTTTATTTATACTAAAAGTCTAGATTTAAAGAAAAGGATGACATCACAAAAAACATCAGCAAGTTCCACTATAATCTTTCTTATGAGATTTTTAAAATTTTATTTTGGTGCATTATAATTATACATAATAGTGGAATTTGTTGTTACATACTCATACATGAACACAACATAATTTGGTCAATTCCACTCCCCAGTACCTCCCCCTTTCCTCCCCTCCTCCCTACCCTGGTCCCATTCCTCTATTCTACTGGTCTCTCCTTTCTTTGTTTTTATGAGATGCTTCCCACCTTTTTTTTTTTTTCCTTTTTCTTTTCTCTCCATTTTTCATATATGAGAGAAAACATATGATCTTTGACTTTCCAAGTCTGGTTTAATTCACTTAACATGTTCTCAAGTTTCATTCATTTTTCTACAAATGACATAATTTTGTCCTTTTTTTAATTAATTAATTTTATTTTTGTACCAGGGGTTGAACCTAGGGACACTTAACCACTGAGTCACATCCCTAGCCTTTTGCATTTTATTTTTTATTTTGAGACTGGGCCTCGATAAGTTGCTGAGACTTGTTTTGAACTGATTCTCCTGCTTCAGCTTCCTGAGCCAGAGATTACAGTCATGCACCACCATCCCTGGCAATTTTGTTCTTTTTTAATGACTGAATAAAACACCTTTGTGTTTATGTACCACATTCTCTTTATCCATTCAGTCATTGACAGAATCTAGGCTGGTTTCATAATTTACCTATTATGAATTTTATGGCTATAAACACGGGCATGCAAGCATTGCTGTAGCATGCTGACTTTAATCCTCTAGGATAAATATTGAGGAGTGGTATAGTTGGGTTATATGGTGGTTCCTTCATCATCATTTTTACTATCCCTTTTGCATGTACCTCACCCAAGATCAGGGCCTGCTCAGGATCACATACACCCAAGTGGTTCACTGAGAGGGAATATAAAGACCTGGTCATTTAGATCAAACTCAGGAAAACTCAAAGGGATTATTCCAGCTCCAGAGAACCATCTCTAGTTCTACATCATAGTTCTGTATGGATCTCCCCATTTCCATGGATATGGACCCCTAGAGCCCTGCTTAGGAAACCCCTACATGTCAGAGTTCTCTTATCAGGGTCCCTAACCTGTAGCAGAAAGCACTCAATAAGTATTGGTGAATGACTATACTCACATGGAGAGCATGGTGTGTGTGTGTGTGTGTGTGTTAATGCTCCTGTTTAATACCTCGCTAGCATGAGAACTTCCCTATAAAATTTATCTTGGAAATCCAGTGACTTTAGAAATAAATTTGAAGATTTCAAGTATGAAGAAATCCCCCACCTCTCAGGAAACATCCTTCACAGTAAACCTTCAGCATCTTACATGTTGTTTCGAAATGGCTAATTCCCACTACACCTGACCTGACCTGAAAGGAGGCACTCTCACTGCATATTTCTGTCCTCAACCTGATGTGAAGATTGATCAGGGAACATCACTGCTTATATTTAAGCTTTGTGGAAATAAAAGTGGCCTGTCAGAGCCCAACTTAATCTACACTCTCGAGAAAATGCAAATAAAAAGTGGCAGATTCATCTTGATGCTCCAGGCAGATGCTCAACAAAAAAGTAATTTTCTCCAGCAGATTTCTTCCTAGAGCTCCACCTCTGGTGTCCTCTATGGGCATCTATGGAGGAGCAGCCTGGAAAAGGAGCCCACTCCCAAGAAAGGGATGAGCCCACTGCTATCACACAGACTCAGAATGACACAGCGTTTGGGTAGCAGCATCCTTACTTCTCAACAGAACATGCTGCAGGCCCTGTCCCTGGGGTACCATCAGGAATAGCCCCAGCTCCCTCACAATCAGGTAGAGCTGACCCTTGGTCTGTGCCCATTGCCCCAGTCAACAATTACCACCAACATGGCTAGTCAATGATGCCCCAGCCCCTATAGTCCTGCACTGCAGTGTCCTCAAAGAAGTTTTAGGCCCAGCTGGACAGCTCAGTGATGGAAACATAGAACTTTGCAAGCACAGAAAAAAAAGGTGGCCAAGTCAGCTTAGGTGCAGCGGGATTTCCTTAAGGAAGAGACATCTTTCACGATGTCCATGGTGTCTCATGTCAAGGGACATGGATCCTGAGAATGATGCAGTTGGGCATAAGGTAGGAGCAATGGGGGCCAAAGACCAGAGAGAAAGGGGTACTTGGTGGAGGGAGGCATGCACAAGGCTGGTGTGTTCGGAGGGTAGAAGTCCAGAAAGCACATGTTGAGGAATCAGAGTGAAGAGGGAACAGACAGCAGAGACCCTGGTGGTCCTTACCTGGATTACTCTGTCCAAATCCTGTTTACCTGCACAATGCATCCAACGGAGCACTGTACACTCCTGGTCCTCCAGGCCTGAGCATCTGCCTGCTCTCTGGGACACCTGTCAACTGCTGGTTGGCCTTATTCCATGTGATCTTTCTTTCCATTCTACATTCCAGGGGAAGGATTGCTATTGCAGTGGGGAGAACAAATGCATTTTTAAAAAATACACAAACACAGGGTTAATTTCATAATTAAATTTCACTCTCAGTCTTAAATGCAAGTTTTACCATTGATTGAAGGTATAAAATTAGTTCGTCCATTATTTATGCTGTATTAACAAACCACCTTAATCTTACTGACTTAAAATAACACAATCCATTATGGTTCTAATGAACCTCTGGTTTGGGGGGTGGGTGCAGTGAGATAGCTCATCTCTGTTCCCTGCTTGTTTTCAAGATGGTGCACTCATAAGATGTTCAAGTTGTTATTAACTCACCTGAGGCTGTGACCCAGGGTTTCCGTTCCACTCAAGGTGAACCTCTCCTCAAAGTGCTTTGTGTTTCCTTGTGGAATGGTGACTGGATTCCAAGAGCTGGAATCTGAAAAGAACAAATCAGAAATGCATAGCAACTTTATGACTAAACTGAAACTCACATAATGTCAACTTCATCAGAAACCATTTTTTTTTTTTTTTTTTAGTAGTGGGGATTGAACCCAGCAGCATTTAACCACTGAGCCACAATTTTTATTTTTGAAATAGTGTCTTGCTAAGTTGCTTATGACCCTGCTAAGTTACTGAAGCTGGCCTCGAACTTGCAATCCTCCTGCCTCCTAAGTCACTGGGAAAACAGGCAAGTGCCACTATTCCCAGCTCACCATAAACTTTTGGTTGAAGCAGTCCCAAATGCCTGTGTGGAGCAAGGGAAGGACATATATATTTGTCCTCTTGATGGTGGGTGGCAAGATTCGAGAAAAGTGTATGTGATGGAGAGATAGTGTCAAGCCCATATTTGGAGCATCAGAGGAGTATGTATGTTCCACCTGTGGTGCCATTCTAAGGAATGCCAGGCGAGGCATAGATACCCATAATTCTTCACAGCTCATTCTCACTCACATCTGTTCTTCCCACCTCCTATGTTCCCAAACTGTGACTCTGAAATGCTTCAATGTGGAACCTAAAAATACGTATGGCAGTGTCAAGAGCACATTTGATGGAGGTGGTGCTAAATGCACCCATTAAGTATTACTGGTTCAGGTGGCACTCATGTTTCCAGGGATGATACTTTCATTCTTCTTCGTTCTACATTACCTAAAACAGGTGGACCTGGATCTAGGACTATCTGGAGAGAAAGAGAGCCTGCAGTTATGTACATTTTGTTCTTTCCGTAAAAGAAAAATGAGGACTTTGGAAATTCAGATCCTCTTTGAGATTAGAGATTTAAACAACACATTTTTAATTTTAACCAGTTGTAAGTCAAAATGCTACAATAAAACAAAAAAGAGAGAAAGAAAATGAAGAGCATTTGAGTCCCACACTTAAAATGAAGTACACACAAAGTTTAAACTGGTTATGACAAAAGCCTATAGTTGTATTTCTTAAACTACAAAGAAAACAAATTTTGGCAGTCTTTAAATATACATAGCTTAAAATACAATTTTTAGCACTTGGCACCATATGTATGCCATTATATTTGATTTTGCATTACTGTTTCACAATGAAGCTTTGTTTAAGGCTTTGATTTTTATGATTATGAAAGAAATAAGACAAAACCACAGTTTTTTTCTTACTTAAATTTCACCACTGTTGAAGTGGCTCTTCTGTGTTAAAAAAAAAAAGTACAACTATCGAAACTAAAAATTATAGAGTAATATTGCCATTCTGCTGATTTTAAATATACAGTACATCATACATACTTTACAAGCAAGTTAAATGGAGATAAAGTTGAAATTATAGAGATGCAGATGACCTTTCAAAATCAACACAATGTGTTCTGATATTTCATGACTAATACCATGCATTTATGATCAATGAACCATGTGGTTTTGAATCGGATATAGAACATTAGTACTACAACTTGAGCTAAACTTCTGTATGGTTCATAATTTTTAAAGTGTGTAGTTAATATTATGCATGTTATTGTCCTTTCTTCCATTCTTACCAGTATGTGCCTATTTGCAAAACAAAAATGCTAATAATCAGTAATAGTCCTATAAAAGATGTCAACTCTGTTTAGTCATTGACTGATCTTGCTCTAACCTTAAATTTTTGTGATTATTGACCTCAGTTGCATTTATTCTAAAATCCCCCCAAATTTATCTAACCATTTTCGAATATCAACATTACCCTGGTGTATTCACTGCTGTATGCTTTATTGTTCTTTGTTGCTGTTTTACGCCTTCATATTAGCAAAATATGAAATTCTGTGAAGAAAAAAAAAAAAAACCTTTGCTCTTTTTAAAAAAAAAGCCTTCTGTAGCAGGAAACGAATTGCTTATTCTTGAGAACTTTCCCATCAAGAATTTAGTAGATGCAGGTATACTTCTATCATTTTGATGTTTTTGTTAATGTTTCCAAACAATGTACTTTAAAATCAGAATCATTTATCATTTTCATATACTTCTGATGCTCTTCATCACATTAGTGATGAAAAATGAGGTGTAATTCCCCAACCCCTGCCTGCAAGAACTAAGTAGGAACTTACTGTAAGTTGAAGGAAGTTCTGCTCTAACTCATGGATTGTGAAGAATGAACGGCTTTTGGGTCAATGGATTGTGATACAGTGTATCTAGAAGCTATTGAATTCAACTTCCAATGCTTAATAAAAATTTTTATTCTTTTAGTATATAAAAAAAAAGGGTGAACCTGGTGGTGTGGGCATAAATGCTCTGGCTGTCAGCCCCTGAAAACTGGTCTAGTAGATTAAAAATGGTGGTGGGTCTTACTCACATGACAAGGCATTTGGATGTGGGCAGCTGCTGATGTTGACACAGCTGCACAAGGATATTTGTCCTAGCTCTTATTCTCCGTATCTGGAGTGTCATTTTCATATCCTTTGCCTCTTAGCCCTAATATAGCTGCCATCATGGTCAATCACATGGGCTAATCAGGGCAGGGAATTCCTTCTCTCAATCTCCCCCAGCTTTGAGGAAGGCTGGCAAAGTAAATTTCCAAAAGATGGAGTGGCACTTCCCTGGGCTCTCAGCCATGGTCACTGTTAGTTCCATGACTGAAAAGTGGAATTTCCTCAACAAGGAAAAAAGGTGGGGTGTGGGGGGGTGGGTGCTCAGCTCCTTCAAATCCAACTATTGAGATATCAGAGCTTTGCAAACAGAGGCCATGAACCTGAGAATGAAGAGGAAGAGGAGAATAAGGAGGAGAGAGGATACACCACTTCTGAGATAACGACAAAACATTGGCTCAATTTGTTAGAAAGCAAAATGATGTGAACATTGTGCTTATTGTGTTACTGAAAGCTCAGTCCTTGTCCCCAGTACCAATCAAATAATGAGGACATGGTTTTGGAAAAAAAAAAAAAAAAAAGAAGTTTTACTATTTTGCTAACAAAGATAAAACACTGGTGACTCCTGTCCCAGAGGCTGTTGCCATCAGGGGAACGGGATTTTTTTTTTTTTTTTTTTTTTAAAGATTGAAGACTACATTCCAGGTGTTCTCTGTCCAGAGTTGTAATTCACTTGTTAATTTGGAATTTAGTCATTCTTTAAATCTTCTGGTGCCATCCCTGAAGTCTGAAATACTCCGTTCCTGTGGTTGGTTGGTGGGTGCTCAAAGACAGATAATTTTGCGGAGGATGGGAAAGAAAGGTGATCCTGTTTCTGTCTAGAATGGGGGAAAAGGTAATCTTATTTTCCCAGAGATTAGGGAGGGGGAGATATTAGGGAGCACCAGGGAGAGAGAAAGAGAAAGAAACGTTTGTTTTAAAAATAAGTCACAGTAACAGAGCAGTAAGGGCTATATTCAAAGCATAAACTGAACCACTATTACAATTATGCCTTCAATTTCCACACCTTCCAGGTTGCCCTCTGTGCCTAATTAGTGTGTGTTGTGGAGTTTTTTTAGTTTGTTTTTGTTTGGGGGAGGGGGATCATTTTTGGTTTTATTTTGAGCATTAAATTATTCTCTATGCTACAACCCAGTACCCAACACAGAAAGAAATGAATGGAAAAACGAACCTTCTTTCTTTCTACAAATGATCATTTTTGCTCATCCATTCCTGGCATACCCATTGAAGGACTGGAAAACATCCCCTCCCTGGCTACAGGGCCATAGGATGAGCAGCATCCTCATTGCAGCCAGCCCAGCTGTGTCCCCTGCAGGAAGAGACTGCCAGGAGTCTCTGTCTGGATTTCAAGTCATCGGATGTTTCTGGACCCAAAATGAATGGAAAAAGCATGAGAAGAATTCAGGAAAGAGGCCCTTGGGAAGTTGGTTAGCTATGACATAATTGGGTGAAAAACATAATTAAAAAGAAGAAAAATAAGTCAGTGACTAATATCACAGAGGTAATATGAACTTTATTTCACAGAAAGTTGAAAGAACAAAATTGTAACACTTTAAAGATTTTCACTGACTTCCTCCCCCCACCCTGAAACAAGGAACACTTCACACCCTAATAAAATAAGTGTTCTGATGGGCGGAACAGAAGAGGTTGATTTTACAGACAGAGAAAAGCTAAAGAAATCAGAAACTAAAATAAAAAGTAGATTAGTCATGTCAAAGTTACTATCCCTGTAAAAAGGGAAAAGAAAGAAAGAACAAAAGGAAGATAGCTGATTAGTTAACATTAGGTTATTTTAGGCCCCTTCTTTTGTGTAAGGATTAAGCAGAGAGAACTTCATTACCATGCAGATTGAAACTGGCCTGTTTCAGAAATTTAACTGTTCGTAATCAAGGCAGATGAACAGCTTAGTTTCAGCTTGGTGATGAACTTAAGCCAAGTGTCTTTGTTTTTATTTTAGCCTGTACTATTGGGACCTGAGACGGGCACTTAGTCCAAAATAATGTCTTCCCATAATTTTTATTTAACAAGCATATACCATGCCATTTTCTTACCAGATCTTCAAGAAAAACAAAAAACAAAAAACAAAAAAAACTTCCTCTGTGAGTCTGACTCTTAAAGCTATCTGAGAACATAGAATTGTTCAATCAAATCGATCCTAAATGGCCAATAAAACCACAGAGTGGGCTCCACTTGGATCTGGCCTATGAACTGGCCCTAGGCAAGAGGCCCCAGCTGTGGAGATCTGGGTAAGCAGTGGGTAGAAGGGGAGGAACATCCAACAACTCCATGCCTGAACTCTGATAATGTCCCAGGCACCACACAGGCTTTATGTCACTTTGCAAAAGCATGTGTGAAGCTTTACCATCATCATTTTAGAGACAGGAAACAGCACCAAGAGTTTAAATGACCTTCCCAGGTCTCACCATGTGAGCAGAGAGTTGTAGTGACTTGCTCTGTTCTCCTGAAAATAATTCCAATGGGTTTGGAAAAATGAATGTGTCTAAGGTTAACTCAGGTGGGGCAGTTGGATAAGAGAACAGGCTATGTGACAGAGAAAGCCTGGGTGGTGCTGTTCAGAGGACATGCTCCTCAGGAGGTCCAGGCAGGACTCTGGAATGGGGATTCCTAAGGTCTCTGCAGTTTAAGGAACCTGAGCTCAATGTTGTCCACACAGTCACTGAAGGACCATGGGATGACTAAAAGTGAGGGGTGAGGGGCGTTGTGCAGGGTTGTCCATGACAGCAGGAAGAATACAGGGAGGATGGGAAGGAGAGAGAGGCGTAACAGTATTTCACATCAGGCTTTCAGTATAGCCCTTGCTGCTCTGCCACTGTGACTTATTTTTAAAATGGCATGTTTCTTTCTCTTCCTCTCCCCTCCTTCTCCCTATTCTCTGCTCCTCCCAAATCTCTGAGGAAGTAGGATATTGCCAAAAGCTGGGTCCTTGTCCCCAATGCCAATCCAATAATGAGGACATGGTTTTAAGAAAAAAGAAAAGGAAGGCTTATTGCTTTGCTAGCAAAAGAGAAACACAGGGAACTCCTGTCCCAAAGGCTGTGATTCTGCCCATCAGCAGGAATAGAGGGCTTTATAGAGGTGATACAAAGGCTACATTCCACATGTTCTCTATTGGAGTTGTAATTCACTTGTGAATTTTGGGAGAAAGTCATTTCTGAGATCTTCTGGTACCATCCCCAAAGTGTGGATTGCTTCCTTCTTATGGTGGTTATATACTCAAGGACAGATAACTCTGTCTAGAATGATGTTATGGTTTAGATTTGGTGTCCCCCAAAAGCTCATGTGTAAGACAATGCAAGAAGGTTTGAAGGAGAAATGATTGGGTCATAGCCTTAATCTAATCAGTGAATTAATCCCTAATGTGATTAACTGAGTGGTAACTCGAGGTAGGTGGGGTGTGGCTGAAGGAAGTGGTTCATTGGTGGCGTGGCTATGTGGTATATATTTTGTATCTGGTGAGTGGAGTCTCTCTCTCTGCTTCTTGACCAACACATGAGCTGATTACCTCTGCAACACTCTTCCGCCATGATGTTCTGGCTCACCTTGAGCCCTGAGGAATGGAGCCGCCCTTCTACAGACTAAGACCTCTAAAACTGTGAGTCCCTGATTAAATCTTTTCTCCTCTATGATTGTTCTGGCCAGATATTTTAGTCACAACAGTGAAAGAGCTGACTAAAACAGATGGGAAAAAAGGTAATCCAGTTTCCCTTGAGAAAGAGAGGGGGAGAAATATGGGAGGAACAGGAGAAAGGAAGAGAAAGAAACATGTTTGCTTTCAAAATTAGTTGCAGTGGTAGAGCAGCAAGGGCTATATTCAAAGCATAAAGCTGAACACTGTTATTTTTTCCAATGTCATTTTCTACATTCCATTTCTGTAGGAAAATGGGCGACAACATCTCCAAACTGCTTCCTGCTGAAAGGGGATGAAGTTGGGGAAAGAAACTCAAAGTCCTTGTTCTCTATCAGGTGGGGCATGAATAGTTAAGGGCATTCAGCATCAGAGAAGTCCAGAGGTCCACAGTAGCAGATGGCAGGTGACTAGACAAGGCATGCATAGGTCAGAGATGGCGCTAAGACAACAATAAAAATAGCAAAGCATTATTTTTTTGTAAATACTTAGCACAAAAATAATTAGTATTTCAGCCAGTCTCTGAAAACCATGAGGATGGTAACTCATAATCTTATCAGTGAAAAACAGATCAAGTTCATCAATGCAGGATGTTAGGAAGATTTGTAAGTCTATGAAATCAGTCTTAAATTAACTCAGGACAAATATGTGACTCTTGTGTTCATTATTATTAGGTACTCTCACACAAGAACCCTTCCCTCATAGCTTCTGGCTTTACTTATTTTGGTAGAGCTGACAAGTGTACATTGTAGGTTACATTTAAAAAATTATTGTTTTTACTTTTAAATGTCCATGTAGGACTGTGCTTTTAGGCTATATTTTCCTGCCAGGTGTTTAAGACCTGGCATATCTACTCTTAAGAGTCAGCTGAGATTCCTCAGAGATCACTCTTGGGGACATGTATGAAACCTCCTGGCTCCTTTAGCTTTCCATTACCAGTGGGGCCACTGGCCAGGATGGGTCAGGGTCTGGCTGACCATATGTGGCTTCTCTTGGAAGCATCAGGGACATTTCCATCTCAAATGACCTTCCTCTTTGCAGAATGTGCTCTGGTTGACATCCTATTTTCTAGGATCCTTTCTATCTCCTTGATCAGCAGACGGGGTGACTCACCAGAGTTGCAGGGCTCAGAGAGGGGTCCTGTCATTCTCTGGGTCCTGGCTGACCTTAGAGGGCAAGGGTCACAATGTTGGTTGCTTTTACCTTGGTCCTTTTACTTCATTGACTTTGGTCTCCAAGGTTTTGGTTTTAAACACCCAGCAAGTCAGTTTCTCCAGTCATAAAGAGGGAGTAACAGGTTATAACTTCAATATGTACAATTTTATAGATACCCCTTTCATTTAATTGGGGTTAGTATTAGCACTGGAAGTCAGCATTACATACTATCTGTCCAATAGGTGACGCCTTATTACCTCAAATTAACCCAGGATTTTTTTGTTTTTGTTTTTGCTTTTTTTTTATTTTTGTTTTTATTTTTGTTTTTTGTTTTTTAGAAACAGCACTTCTGCAAACTGATAACTGGTAACAGTTATAAAGTTTATAAGGAAAACAAAAAATTAACAGAGCAAAAACATATTCAGTTTGTCTAACAGCTATGAACAAAGAAAAATGACTTTTATAATCTTGCACTTTCACTTAGTTATATATTATATCCCCTGTTTGTTATCACAGTAATCTTTACAACAAAAATCAATCTCTTGAACACAACTTTAAATGAGCTGAAGTCTAGCCTATTTTGGAACCATTTTAACATGGAGTAAGATGGGAGGCAGAGCCTTATCTCGGGTAATACAGGGCTCTTCACAAATCACACAATACAACATTACATCTGAAACGTGAATCAAAGAAAGGCTAAGAGAGATTTTAATGTTATGTTTTGTGGAAAAAGTGGAAGAATTGTTCCATGTTTTACAACATCACCTTTAAACAGATCAGGCTCTCCTTATTACCTTCCAAAAATGCATTTAAATTCCAATTCCAGTGTGAAGAGTAACACAAAATTGTATATATAATTTATTGACAGCAGGTTACTTTATCCAGTTATAAAACATCAAATGACATGAATAAATGCCAACCAAATTTGTTATTTCTATACAAATCCAGGACTTTTTCTACAAATAATTTTAGCTTGGTTAACACCAACTTGGCAAAGTGCTCTCCTTTACACTTCACATTTAACTAAGATGAACTTTTAAAGTACAATTTAGAATCTAGAGTGCACAGTAACAAAAATCACAGGTCTGCATGTGTTAACAAAAATTAAAAGATAGCCTTAAATCTCTTATACATGTCGAAAACAGTGTTAATGATCAAAAATTTATTTAGTCAAAGCAAACAGATGTAAGACATGTCTTCAAATGACACTATGGCCCTTCTATGTCAGATACAATGTATAAAAGACAAGATCTATTGGTTATCTTGCCCATAAACTTACATAAACTTTCATTTTGCAAAAGTTACATAACACTTAAGGTTTAAACAAATATAGTTCTCAGATGCATCCATATACCTAGTCACATATATTTTTATTGTCAACAATATTGTTATAACCTAAATAACAGTTGTTTAACCAGTTACAAAGTAATTATTTAAGATTTTAAAACAAGTGCAAGCCCCAATTCCTTTAAGACTTTGTTTCCCCAAATTATAAAACCTAACAAATACAAGAAAATTATCTCCATAAATTTTAGCCAATTTAAACTCAAACACAAACTTTTCAAGATTTACCTTCCGCAAACATTCTGGGACTTACTTAGACATTCACAAGTTTACATCCTTAGTTTTTTCCTCTTTCATCTTGAACTTCAGCCCAAGAATATTACTTTACAAGACAAAATACTTTCTCATCCAGAAACATCTCTTTTACCTTCTAATTTTCCATACTCAAATGTATTTTCATACCTAGAATTTTCTTTTATCTTTTCTAGTTTTGGGCCCTTTCTCAAATTCATATTCTGAAACAGCCTTTATGAATGTTATCTGTGCATTTAGTTTACACAACTAATTTCATCCCAGGAGAGGGTTGGACAATCCAGCATATACAAAAACTGTACCTTAATCTTTTTTATTCCAGGTTGCATTCAAGGGGTTGGAGCACAGGATGTTTTTGAGCCTGACCTGTATCCATTATCAGTATCACAATTGCCATCAACTTTGAGTTCTCCACTGTCATTTGTACCCAGAGGATCCTTTTGGTCCTTTTTCTTATACTAGGCATATTGATATGCAATGGAGAGGCCCTTTCCATCCTTTTCTTTAGGCTTCCTTGAAGATCCCTTTGCAGAGACTGTCTACAAAACACAGGTTGGTCTTAATTTCTGTCTTTTTCTTTTCTGGGAGCAGTTATTTATTCTGCCAGTCTCCCCTGACATTTAGTTTCATGAGATACTATTATGGTAAGAATTGCTTTGCCCCAGGGATGAATATCCCCTGATCACATGGGGTGTCCTATCATATTGTAAAAGGGGAGACTATGTCCCCAGGACATAAATCAACATTGCTATAACCTGCTGTCACATCCTTTGTGACCAGCAGCCTCCACCCCCATCCCCCAGGGGCAAAAAGGACTGAAAGGTAGGGCAGAAGTCAAGTCCTCTTTGGCCATTTTTCTACAGCCCAGGCAACTTTTCTGGGATTCCCTCAACCCAATTTAGGGCTGATGTCCTTAACCCACAGTTACATGATCTGCAGCTGCCTGGAGACCATGTCAAGAAACAGTGCTGGGAGTGCCAGTACTGTTAAAAACATTAAATCTTTTTAACCCTTTCTCCAGGTGTGCTGCTATCCTTGTACACCAGAGGCAGTGACTTTTGGCACCTTCAACTTAGTTCCTGACTGTTCAGATCCCTTATCATGCAACTGCATAAATGCCTGTACATACAGAATCTCTTTCATATATTTCACTCCTGACAGACTAACTTCAATATTAAGATTGTATAATAATCCAGAAAAATCATTCAAAGAGCAGATTGTGTTATAGTAAACCATCTTTCTCTTAGACAGGCTGATCCCTTTAGGTGACCCAGTTAGCCAAGATCTCTCTGCTCAACAGACTACTGGTAAGATCAATGCAGCATGGCTCAGGTCTTAAAGGGCCAGAAACAGATACAAGAAAAGACAGAAGAGAGTGGATCACTGAAACCAGGGCTGACAGAAAGTCTTTAAAACAGAAAGACCTGCATCTACAAATTTCTTCTATTTACTTTACTTTTGACAGACCAACACCAACTGCAAGATTGTACAATAATCTAGGAAGTTATTTAAAAGCCAGGTCATCACAATAAAACATTATCTTAGACTTATAGGTGGCCCATTTTTCAACCCGCTTTGCCTCTGACAGACCAACTCCAATTGCAAGATTTTACAAAAAAGAAATGCAGAGAGAGACAATCAGAGAGGAGCCCCAAAACCATGGCCAACAAATGGGAACCTTTAAATCGACCAGTCAAGATCTTTCCCAAGAGATACCTATAGAATCAATTGCAGTACTGGTCATGTCTTAAAAGGGGCAGTAGTAGATACAAACAAAACAGACAACCAGAGGGAATTCCCAAGCCCAAGACCAACAAACAGATGAGAACCTAGAAGAGATTGGAAGGGAGAACATATCCCTAGGTTCTCCAGTCCCGCTTAACCATTACTTCTACACCAGTGGTGCCATAGATGTCCTCAGAAACGGGGACCAAATGTTCCCACAAAGAGGAACCAGATGTGTAGAATCAAGGGTCTTGGCCTGCACACTGGGGGACTTACCAAATGACCAAGGGTATCACGACTTTCCTGAGTTCAACTTCCTTTTTCTCAAAGTGGACCATGATGGAACAACCAATACTATTTCAGGGAGAGAAGGAGGGAGTTCCTGGAAGCAAAAGGAGCTTTGGCAGCTGCTGGGATGGTCCCTCAGTCCCTTTACTCACAGGCATAGCTCCTCTGGTTCGACCCAAGGCAAACTCACCAGTCTCTTAACTCTCCAGCAGTTGGTTCTCAACTAGTTTGCCAGGCACCTTGCATCCTCAGAATAGAAATGGTATTCCTTGTAGAACCAGGCCTGCCCAAGAAAGCTGGAGTTGGGGCCACTCTCAGCTCCCATCTGGGTCACCAAATTTGTTGCAGAAAGTTCAGTCCTTGTCTCCGATGCCATTCAATAATGACAACACAGTTTTGAAAAAAAGTTAAAAGAAGGCTTATTACTTTGTTAGCAAAGGAGAAACACAGGGGACTCCTGTCCCAAAGGCTGTGATTCTACCCATCAGCAGGAACAGGGAGCTTTTAAAAAGGTGATGCAAAAGCTGTATTCCACATAGTCTCTGTCTGGAGTTAATTCACTTGATAATTTAGGAGATAATCATTTCTGAGATCTTCTGGTACCATCCCCAAAGTCTGCATTACTTCGTTCCTATGGTGGGTGTGTACTCAGGGACAGATAACTCTGCCTAGGATGGGGAAGAAAAGTAATACTATTTACCTTGAGATTAGGAATGGGGAGTGATCAGGGAGGAGCAGGGAGAGAGGAAGAGAAAGAAACATGTCCATTTTAAAAATAAGTTGCAGTGGCAGAGCAACAAGGGCTATATTCAAAGCATAAAGTGGACCACTGTTTCAATATGTTAATTCTTTCCTTTTCCAGGGCATATTCTCAATAAGCTAACATACATTTTATCATTAAGGTAAATACAAAGAGAAAAAATCCTCCCTTAGGTCTCTCACCAACTCCATATGTAATTTTCTTTTAAACTTTCTTATTAAAAAATAGAGCAACATTTGATCAGAAAAGTAAAAATAGAATGGGGGCAGAATGGGGGAGGAGAAATTTAATCCTCTCATTGCCCTCTTCCCTTTATGCCATTTGGAGTTAGAATAAGTGGCTATAAAAGCTGCTCTGACTTTGGGGACCAGCTTGTCAGGGCAGGGGTAGGTGGACGATGACATTCCTTCTTGCTGTTTTCATAGCCTGTGCAGTTTCCTGATTTGGTGGAGTCACAACAGCTGCTGACCTGGGGGCTGTGAATTATTACAGGGGTATTATGGATCAATAAATGTTCCTGAATTGACCCATAAACAAAAGAGCAATATGCCTCCCACACATATATGACACCATTTTTCAAAAGGACATCAATGGTGTGGTGGTTGATTAATGCAAGCTCATTCTGAAGAGTACCTGTGTCTGTGGAAGCCCTGGAACACTGTGTTCTGGAAACTGAGAGCACCATTATGTTCTATTGGTGATATTTTCATGATATTTTAAAAGAAAAGCTCACAAGGCAAAGTGATGAGTATTGAGAACAGATCATTGTTGTAAGCCAAGGACTGAAGAGGGATGAACATCATTAGGGAATTTGGGACTGAGGGAACTGATTTATGGCTCAACTGTGAAGCTGGAAACATGATGGGTATTAGTCAAAAAGCAGAGTATTGTACACCAGAAAGTAAGTTTTAATCTAATCATATACAACGCATTTTATTAAATTGACACATTAACTAGAAAAATTAATTTTAATAATTTTTTAAAGTTTTTCAACTGAAAAAAACTCCTTCCTTATACATCGGGGAAAAATCAGTTCTGATTTTGATAGACCTGACATTTATGAGTCATTGGTTGTAGGTAACCCAAATAACCCCTAAGGCTGCCTCAAAGTCTTTTAGATTTTGCTTCACATCTGTTAGAATGACTATTATCAAAAAGACTGATAACAACAATTATTGACAAGTATATGGGGAAATGAAAGCCCTTGAACACTTTGGAATATAAATTAATGCAGCTATTATGGAATATAATATGAATGTTCTTTAAAAGTTAAAATAGAACTATCATGTGATCCAGTAATCCTATTATTGGCATATATTCAAAGAAAACCAAATCAGTACATCAAAGAGATACCTGCATTCCCATGTTCATTATTATAGCATTATTCACAATAGCCAAGATATGGATCAACATAAGGGTCCATCAACAGATGAATGGAAAAGAAAATGTAGTATATATACAGGGTGGACTACTATTCAGTGGCATAAAAGAAAATCCTGTCATTTTGCAACAACATGAATGAACCTGGAGGACACTATATTAAATGAAAGACAAATACTGAATTATATCACTTTAAAGTGGAATCTAAAAAAGTTCATCTCATAGAAGTAGAGACAATAGTGATCACCAGAAGCTGGGAGAAGGGATGGCAGAAAAACAGGGAAATGTTGAATAAAGGGTGTTAGGGCTTAGATATTATGTGTCCCCCCAATTAAAACTGTGAAACTGTGAGCCCCAATTAAATTTCCCCTCCTTTAAAATATGTTCTCATCACATATTTTGGTCACAGTGATGTGAAATCTGACTAAAACAAAGGACATACAGTTTGGAGAAATAAGTTCTGAAGATCTATTGTACAGTGTGGAGACTATAGTCAATAATAATGTATTGTACACTTGAAAATTGCTGAGAGTAGATCTTAAATCTTTTCACAACAAAAAATAAATACATCAGGTGATGGATAGTTAATTAGTTTGAATCATTTTGCAAATATATACATATATCAAAATATCACATTGTGTACTATAAATATATACTCAACTCTGATTTTTCAATATCTTAATAAAACTGGAAGGGAAAAAGAAAGTATTGAGACAGAGGCAGACCTACACATTTAACCTGTTTGATCTTCAGGTTCTGTCCTGCCACACGGGGCAGTTACAGGCACTAAACAAAAGAGCTCCTACATCACAAAGTGGACCTATGGCAGATGCTTCCAGACCCCAGTCTCATTCTCTCACTGAATATCCTGACTCCCTTTTGTGAGACCCACCTCCTCAGTGATCCCACTTCCTACTCTACTCCTTATGTTTCTAGGAATGAGAACCAACCCTACAGACTTGGCTCTAACCACCATGGTGGACTCAGTGTATACACATAGCCCAACCAGAGACAATCACCAATGACACTGAGATGCTTGCGAAAGAAAAGGAACTTGCATCTTCTACCATGGAAATTCAGATGAAATTCTTTTCTGCTTGACATGAATGCAAAATGTCAGTCCCTCAGGAGGTTCTGGCAACCTTCTTGGGACCATAAGGGGAGAGGCTGCCTGTAAATGGAGCAGGGAAATAAAGTGAATACTGAATCCTGGTTCCGTTATTGGTACCTTGAAGCAAGCCTTACCTGGATCTGTAAATGAACTGCTCAGTTAAATGATCCAATAAGTATTTTCCATAGTTTTAGACTGCAAAATGAGGCTTCCTCATATACACAACATAAAATTCTGGCCACCCCTTAACTTTTGTCTTGGTGAGTAGTAAATGGCAGCATTATTACTATGATTATTTTATATTATTCTTCTACCCTGATATCTAATTAGAAAATCTAATGCATGCAGATTGCTCTGCCAGGTGATAGGGGAAAAACAAATGAGTCCAATGTGACTTAGTAATGTAGAGATGACACAAATACCTAAAAGTAACAAGACGGTAAGGGGTGATGGCCAAGGAATTTCAGAATGTTCCTCTGAGAATGTAAATGCCAGACACAAAGAGCAGAGAGCTATTCTTGATTGAATGACTTTTGACCTAGCTTTGATACATAAAATTTAGACATAAGGAATGGGAGAATTATAAAAAAAGAGGCATGGGAGACTCACTCTTAAGACCTCCTCTTCACTTTCCCTCATGAAGGTCAGAGCTAGCTCTCTTGCATCTCACCCACATGAAAATAACTTTCCTCTGCATGTCTAGATTAACTGTCCCTAAAAATAAACAGGTTGTCCCATTCATCTTCCATCATCTTGACCTGACAGAAGGGAGCGTGGGCCCTGGCTGTGTCCTGTAGGACCAACCACCTCCTGTTGAACTTGAGCTTCTCAGTCCAAGTTGAGCTCCATTCTGGCCAACATTGGTTAACTCTTATGGATATCAAGCCATGTTCCCCAAACATTTCTCAGTGAGAGAGGGATCAAATCACCTTTCAAGGTGCAACTGGCTAGCGGCTTATGACATCCTTTTCCTTTCTCCACTTGGATGTCTGTGGTCCCTCAAGAAATCACATGATGGGGCAAAAACCAGACATGACTACCAACACCTCTTAGACTTTTGTTTTCCAAAACACTAAGCCAGGAAAAGAGGGAGAGGTAGAGGCTTCGATAGGTGCAGTGAGCCAGGGCTTCCTTTGAACTTAACAGACTGTCCACTAGGTATGAAGGAGGAGAGAGGCTATGGAGGACAGGGAGAGGCTTTAGGCTCCATCTACCAGGGAGGAGGTGGACCCTGGGTAGCTCATTGTATCAGGTGACTTCCTGCAGTTCCCAGCCTCCCGGAAGCCCAACCCAGTGGGGCTAATCCAAGAACCTTGCCTACGCCTGAAATGGCCCTGGTAGGTGAAAAGGAAAGATTGGGCTCAGACTTCCCCTTATAACCAGATGTGGAATTTCCCATGGTCTTAGGTAAAGAGTGTAAAGCTAAATGTAGTTGACACATGGAATTTTTTTTTAAATGCGGTATATCTATGGACTGAAATTCACACCTGTACCAGGCTGTGACTTTGCCTCCATCTGTCCTTTGTCTGGAGGATAACATGTTCACCTTAACAGCCACCTCTCCAGAGTGGACCTTTAAGTCTGATAGCCTTGTTACCAAAAGCTCATTCCTCATCCCTGATGCCAATCCAATTCAAAGACAAGGATTTAAGAAAAAGAAGTTTTATCACTTTGCTAGCAAAGGAGAAACACAGGGATCTCTTGTCTGAGAGCCTGTGATTCTTCCCATGAGGGAAAACAGAGGGTTTTTAAAGAGGTGATCAAAAGAAATCCTATTTCCTGAGATTAAAGAGGAAAGATTAGGGAGGAGAGGATCAGGGAGGAGATCAAGGAGAAGAGAACAGGAAGGAGAGAAAAAAACATGTCCATTTTAGAGCAGCAAGGGCTAGATTCAAAGCATGAAGTGGACCACTCTTAAATTTCCCCACTGTCAATTTCTGTCTTCCATTTTTATGGAAAGACTAAGCAACTACACCTCCAAGCAGTTTCCTGTTGAAAATGGGCAATGAAGGAGGTCTTTAAGGTGGAAGGTTTTTACTTGTTGCCATTTTCTCTTCTGGGCTTTGGTTGTATAGTTGTAAAGGGATGAAAAGCAACAGAGAAGTAAATGAAAAGACACATACACTAGTGCAATGATGAGTGGGAAAAAAAATATATATCTCTTTTAGACCTGCAAGTGCCATATTTAAGGCATGAAGTGGACTACTATTATAGCCTCACCTCTGCTCATATAGATCCGGGTCATGGGATAATCTGAAAGAAATTGCCTAGAGTCACATGGCACAGTAGAGGGGCCCTTTCCCTCCTCTGCATCCTCTGTTGTCAAGATGAATGTCCCCAGGCTACAACCTCCTTCCATCAGACACTATCTGGGACCTTTCCAGTTTCAAGAATATCCACTTTTCCAGAGCCCCTCACAGCCTTCACAAATTTTTCCCCAACTAGACATTAAAGATACATCCATGGTGGGTTTTCATTTTGTTTTGTTTCCTATGATTGAGGTTGCCATTGTGGAATTTTCACCCATATTCTTCCCAGAATGGAAAACTACTCAGTGCCTCTAAGTAAAAATAATTTCCCATCCAATTTACAGTGATTCTAAAAGTAGCTGTCATGTTGATGCTATCATTCCCTCCAGTGCAAACTGCCTCCACAGATTCTGACGGACCAAGGAAAAAAGATGGAGACTAAAAACTCAACTGAAACCAAGTAGTCCCCATGCTGGGCGCTACATGGTTGTCAATGTGTTCCACCCAGGTATGCTCAGGGAATTGAGAGGGACACAGGGATAAACTGGGAAGGATAATGCAGGAGGGATTATCCAGGAGGACTTCATTGGCTGCCTCTCCCTGGGGTCACTGACTGATGGGGCAGGTTGGAGAGGATCACATGTCCAACACCTCAGATGCTGCTATGGCAAAGCAAGACAGTGGACTAGTCATCTCCGTAGGTCCATTTGTCTCTGTTTCCCCTTCTTCTGAAGGTGAATACATGATGTGATGGGGAAACAGGTACCGACTTCATGAAGGTGCAGTAAAGAACCAACTGAAGTAAGCCGCACCATGACAAAGGCCAGGCAGTAGGCAGAGGGTGAGGAGGCCATGCAGGAATGCAGGCAGAAGGGCTGCAGAGTACCCTGGAGAAAGCCTGTAGCATCCCTGAAAATATGGCAGAACCATCTTTGTGCTCATACCTTAGCCAAACAGAAAGTGCCTCAATAGTAATACTCACCTGTAGTTTCAGGTACTGGTCAGAGACTGAGGCAGGAGGATCAATTGACCTGGGATTTCAAGACCACCCTGGGCAACATAATGAGACACATCTCAAAACAAAAAGAAAAATAAAAACAAAAAACTGACTAGTTGGAACAAAGTACAGGACACTCAGAGGACAGGGAACCCCACTCAGAGGGTTCCACCAAACCATTTCTGACAGTTGATGGAAGGCAATCCTGATTCCACCCAAGCCTGGTCATTGTCAGAGTATGTTCACATGTCACCCCCTGCCCTTCATTAAATGAAGGCACCACGCTCTGGGTTTGAGAATCATCCCACTGTGTACTAATATGTCCTTCCAAGACTCCCAGATGCCATCAGATAGAGCAGTTTTAACTTAATCTAAAGTTCCAAAGTTGGGCCTGAGGTCATTAAAGAAAAATGGTTGGTACAGGGAGAACAGCATGTGTCATAACACATCCAAATGGTCATTTCTTCCCACACTTTTGTTTAAACAAAATCATCCAATCATGGCAACTCTTTCCATGTTTACATCTTTTGCAGATAAAAAACCCAACTTATAGCCCACATACTGACCCAGAAAGGGGTACTGCCCTGCAAGCAGGCTCCATGATGGAAACTTATAGTCCTGCCTGTGGCTTACTCCTCCTCCCAAAGCTCTAAGCACTTGGCTTCCACTGGACAATCCAGAGGACCCCACATTCTCCAACCAGGCTCCAGTTAGCATATTCTGCAAAGTTTTACCACCGAGGTGACCTTAACAACCCATGTCATTTAGCTCCCACTTCTGGGAAAGGAAAGAACACAGCTTCAGTGTTTCCTGAAGCATACCCCCACCAGTGGGTCCAAAGGAATTCAAGTCTCACAACACTCTATTCAGACAGCTAAAATGTACCCATGAGTCACATACACCATTTCTCCAAGTAAGAATTGAGGCAGCTGCTGGGTGCTCAATAAGATCATCAAAATCATAATAATCATGACTAACACCTGATTAATCACCACATGGCCCCAATATCATGGAAGCACACCAAGAGCACATTGAAGAGAGGGCAAGGGATGTGAGAGAAAGAGAATGAGAAGCGAATAATGTGAGCCCACAGGCAACCCTACCTGCTCCCCACCAATGGACTGCAGAAAGTTCCAAAAGTACAGGAGGTGGTGGGTCCACTCTCCCCATGCTCTGCTCCCTGTGCTCTTCAGAACTTGAGTGGCTCTCTAGCTGAGCAGTAAGACTGCAATGTCACACTCTGTGGCCCCACCCCAATCCAGCAGCATCACTAGGTCTCAACTAGTAAGTGTGACATACCCCACATGGTAGTGCACCCTACTAACTGTTACACCCACTCTCACATAGCACACAGCCCCTCAAACCCCACCCTACTCAAGTTTATGTGCACCTCCCCCCTCCCTTTTTTTTTTTTTTTTTTTTTTTTTGCAGTGCTAGGGATTTGAACCCAGGGCCTTGTGCTTGCAAGGCAAGCACCCTACCAACTGAGCTATATCCCCAGCCCCACCTTTCCCTTTTATGAGGCCCCTTCCTTCAAAAGATACTCCAAGTCACAGGGATCATGTGAGGATTTAAATTTTTGCCCAGAATTGCACTGTAGAGTGCACACGAAGCAAGAGAATCATCATACTAAACTGATGCATACAGTTACCAAACTAAACATCTAAATATAAATTATATAGTTACCACACTAAACATAAAAATTTAATGTTCATGATAAAATAAATAACAAGCAATGTATGTTTAAAATTAATAAATAGTTCCCAGATCCCAAGAATTTATCTGGAATGCCATGCTGGGATAGGGTTCACAGCTGCTGTCAACTCAGGTGAGACATGGAAGAGAACCAAGTAGAAACATGGAAGAGAAAGTCATGTTATCTCAAAATAAAGAGGATTCCATCTTCTCCCCATTTTGGATCCAGGGGGTTGGCCCACTTTGCTGGACTTGGTCTGGACCATCGCAGCCTCAAAACTGAGGGTTGAAAGAAGGAACCTAAGAAAAACCCAAAAAGTGACTGGGTCCCAGGTAATTCCATCAAAAGACATGAGTTTCAGCAGGGAGGACTTCAGACTCCAACAGAGTCAAGGAATAGGGACAGCAAAAGATGACAAGTGCTTGCATTTCTTTGTATGGTGAGCACCCCAAAAGATTTTTATTTGAAATTAAGTTTTCATTGGGATGCTTTTTATTTTTTTAGGGTGAATGGATTTTACCTAAATTTTATCTTAGCTGAAGGAATGTCTTTGAGATTTCTTTAAGTACATAAAAAGAAGTAAATTGGAGCCTGACATATGACCATGGTTAAACACAAACTCGTAAGACCAAAAGATGACTGAAATAAAGTGTTTATTGAACTGTTACAGATTCCAGTCAGAAAAGAACCAGGTCCTGGAACAAGTTCTTGAAAATACCATCAGCAAGGTCAGGTGGCAGTTAGAAATATGTCAGCCAGACCAGAACAAAGAGCATTATTTTACAATAAAAATTTGGGGAAGGTAAGTGTAAGTTGTTTATATTTTTTAATTAATTAATTAGTTTTTTTAACAGACTGCATTTTGATTCATTGTACACAAATGGGGTACATCATTTCATTTTTATGGTTGTACACGATGTAGATTCATACCATTCGTGTAATCATACATGTACATAGGGTAATGATGTCTGCCTCATTCCTTTATTTTTCATACTCTCCTCCCTTCATTTCCTTCTACATAATCTAAAGTTCCTCCATTCTTCTCTCACTCCCTCCCACCCACACCCATTATAAATCATCATCCACTTATCAGGGAAAACATTCGGCCTTTGGTTTGTAGATGAAATAAGAGGAGTGGGATTGCATGCAGCTTTGGGATAGGAGGGCAATCTACAAAGAGATGCACTTTTTGCTTCTGGATAGATTGAGGGGACTAGTCCAGAAAGCTGACATGTACAGTGGCCCTGGTGGTTGGCCATAATAGGATTTGAGTCAATGTTTCAGTATAAACTATCTTTTTGTTGGTTTCACCTGCAGCTGTCAACTGCTTCATTCCCTTATCTCCTACTCTACCCCCCATTTTCTGTCTATTCTAATTAAATTTAGGACATCTCAGAAATTTTCTTTTATCACACACTTTTGTCAGCAGCATCATCATCTCATCATAAAGTCAGATTTTTTTCCTCTTCCTTCCTCCTTTTCTTTCATTTATTGAGCCAGACACAGAGAGGACACAGCAGGCAACTAGACAACCCAAAATAAGACCCTCGTGAAGCTCACATCCTGTCCAATACAAACAAGCAGTGAGTAAAATGTATTCATCAGTGCTAAGCACCATTAAGAAAAGGAAAATAGGTCATGTGGGGTCCATGGCTGCTCTGATGGGTGTCCTCCAAGGGCAGGATGTGCTGAGACTTAAAAACAGGAGTCAGAACTAGGGCAGAATACACCCAGCTGAGGGAACTCCTGTGCCTGCCAAATATGGCAGAAAATACAGGAGTGACAAAAATGCAGAGCTGCCCTGGAGGAACCTGTGCTGCAATTAGAAGGAAAGGAACTGTGACTCTGTATGAAGAACGAGCCTTACACAAGACTCCATTCTGACGTGTTCGGCATGAACTGACTCCTCCAGTCCTATTGCACGAGACAGAATATGGCTCCAGGGACCTCACTCCCAACCACAACACTCAAGACAAGGATGCAGAAGACTGAAAGGGAAGACAGAGTAAGTGACCTTGAAGAACAGAGTAGAGGTCAGTGAAAAGGCAGTCAGGACCCCACCTGGAACAGATGACTTAGTGTGTCGGAGGCTGGACCACAAAAGGTGATGTCAACTCCATCCTGTTATCTGGAGTTTTCTGCTTGGAGCCCCAAGCAAGACACCATGGAAGACCTTTCACCCCTCTGAGGCAACCACACAGGCCACCATGGAAGACAGCACACCACACTGAGGCACACCCAGTCCACATGTAGCACCAGATAACAAAGGGAACTTTTTTGCCAGCTCTCAAGTCTTCCCAGCCGATGCACTACATGCTGTGTCCTTTCTAAGTTCCTTAACCACCAAATTCATGAGCATAGCAAAATGGATTTTATTTTACTAAGTCTGGGGTGGCTTGTTTTGTAGCAATAGTGACAGAAAACCAAAGATGTGTGAAAAACAAAAGCAAAAGTGCTAATGCCTCTGACACCCTACAATAATTTCAGAGAGTGCTCTAAATTCCAGTCCCTGGATCTGAGGCATCACTGGGACATTAGAAACCTTGCTGGGGACAGATGACTCAGCGTGGCTGAGGCTAGGACACAAAAGGTGATGTCGGCTCCACCTTCCCTCACAAGATAGGGCTCAAAGCCTGACTTTCTCAAAGGCCAGTGGACCAGGATATCTGAACTACACTGTGAACCTCCCTGATCCCTTCTCAGCTAGGGGCCATTTCTGCCATGCTACATTGCCCCCATATAAAAGCCCTGTAAACATGAAACAAATGTACTGTAAACACTGATGATACATGGAAAATGCACCATAAAAAAGGACATATAGCACATAAAATTTCAGCTCAACCAAGTAATAAATTTAACCTATCTCTTTAATATGCTAATGACAATAAACATGAAACATTTAATTAACCATAGCTTTGCTCATCTTTGAATTTTAAAGCTCTCCAGTATGCACTGGATTTATCTGCATCTTCTTAAAAACCTGAAGCAAGTGTGAACCAATACCTTCCTTCCTGGTACTGTTTTCAGGTTTCCCTTCTCTTTGACTTTTTCCCTCTCCCCTCTCCCAAGACCTTCAGATGGGTTCTAAGGCAAATAAGTAAATAAATAAACATGCATACAGATACATATACAAATACACACACACAACACATGCATATATATATTATATATATATATATATATATATATATATATATATACACATATGACCCATACATATATATGAGGTATGTGTGTAGAGATACATTTACATAGAGAGGATTGCAAAGGTCAGTGGATTGCTCCTCCATAATGAGACCATCCTGATTCCTGGACCTCTATAAGTGCCCCTAAAAGAACTGACTCAGGTGCACAGAAAGTTAAGAACTGCAAGTGACAGTATGCTAGACTCTGCTGGATAAGACAAGTGAGGCCTTGAGCTGCCAAAATAAGCACGAGTACATGCCCATTAGCTCTCTGAAATTTAAGCCACCCCACAGTGAAGTGGGAATGCCATTTGTGGAACACTCTAAACTATACTACCTCTTGGAGAGTTGATAGATCCCATTGTGTGCACATTTCATGCACCCAAATTGTAAAAATTCTGTTGGTCAAATTTTTGAAAAGAATGGCCCAGTAAAATAGGCATATAAATAGGGCAGCCAGTGTTACCCAGCAATCTACCCCACAAGCTCACACCCCAAGGAGAACTTGGGGTGTAAATTCTGCAGTTCCCTCAGTCACACTGAGCAGCCCTGGGGTCTCAATGGAGAGATTGTTTTGCTGAGCTATGACTTAGTGTTTTCAGATAAACAATTTGGTGCCACCACAGTCCTGACACAGTATGGAGCCCCCAAATAGTCCAGACTTTGTGAGTGATTTAGGGCATATGGTCCATGCAAGAACTCTGGAGTGTCACCCCAAGGTAAGGAGAGGTTGCAGCTACAATGTAATTCAATCCAACTCTGCAAATGAGAGCAAAGAGGTTCCTAAGCATTGTTCACATAAACCAAACTTCATGTGCCATACTTTTAAAATTTGTTCTTTCTAGTTACATATGACAGTAGAGTGCATTTTGGCATATTATACATACATGGAGTATAACTTCTCATTCTTGTGGTTGAACATGATATGGAGTTACACTGGTCATGTACTCATAATGAACACAGGGAAGTAATGTCTGATTCATTCTACTCTCTTTTCTATTCCCATCTCCTTCCCTTCCCCTTTGTCTAATCCAATGGATTATTCTGTTCTTCTCTCCCCTACCCTGTATTGTGAGTTAGCATCCATATATCAGAGAGAACTAATGGAATAACTGGGTCAAATGGTGAGTCCATTCCAGGTTTTCTGAGGAATCTCTGTACTGCTTTCCAAAGTGGTTGCTCGTGTGCCATACTTTTAAAAAACTCATCAGAGTCCTTCTTCTCAGGGAGCTCTCCTACTCCAAACTGGAGGCCTTTGGGTTTTGGGGAGATTGGCTTATTTCACTTAGCATAATAGTCTCCGGTTCCGGGCAGACACTTCACAGAAGAAGATATACATGTGATCAACAAATATATGAAAAAGTGCCCATCATCTCTAGTAAATAGAGAAATGCAAATCAAAATCCCCCTAAGATTTCATCTGACTCCAATTAGAATGGCTATTATCAAGAACACAAGCAATAGTAAGTGTTGGTGTGGATGGAGGGAAAAAGGCACACTCATACATTGCTGGTGGAGTTGCAAATTGGTGCAATCACTCTGGAAAGGAGTATGGAAATTCCTCAGAAAACTTGCAATGGACCCACCATTTGACCCAGCTATCCCACTCCTTGGTTTATACCCAAAGGACTTAAGATCAGCATACTACAGTAAAGCAACCATGTCAATGTTTATAACTGTTCAATTCACAATAGCTAGATTGTGGAACCAACCTAGATGCCCTTTAGTTGATGAATGGATAAAGAAATTGTGGTATATATACACAATGGAATACTACTCATCCATAATGCAGAATAAAATTATGGCATTTGCTGATAAATGGATGGAGTTGGAGAATATCATGTTAAGTGAAAAAAGCCAATCCCAAAAACCCAAAGGCTGAATGTTTTCTCTGAAAAGTGGATGATGATACATAATGGGGGGGTGGCAGTGGGGTAAGAGAAGAATGGAGGAACTTTGGATTGTGTAGAGGGAAATGAGGCAGGAGGCTGTGGGAGAAGGAAAGATAGTGCACTGAGAAGAATATTATTACCCTATGTACATGTATGATTACACAAATTGTGTGAATCTACATTGTGTACAACTGTAGAAATGATAAGTTGTACCCCATTTGTGTACAATTAATCAAAATGCAGTCTGTAAAAATAAAAATTAATTAATTAAATTAAAAAATAGTCTCCAATTCCATTCAATTTACCAGCAAATGCCATAATTTTATTCTTCTTCATGACAAATACTTTATTGTGTATACATACCACATTTTCTTTATCTATTCATCTGTTAAAAGGGCACCTAGGTTGCTTCCATAGCTTAGGTATTATGAATTGAGCTGCTACAAACATTGATGTGACTGCTGTACTGCAGTATGCTGATTTTAAGTCTTGGGTATAAATCGAGGAGTGGAATAACTGGATCAAATGGTGAGTCCATTCCAGGTTTTCTGAGGAATCTCTGAACTGCTTTCCAAAGTGGTTGCTTGAGTGCCATACTTTTAAAAAACTCATCAGAGTCCTTCTTCTCAGGGAGCTCTCCTACTCCAAACTGGAGATAATCATCAAGAGAGAGTACAGACACAGCTGGAGTGGAGCAAGGAATCACCATTTCCCTCCAAACCCCATACTTTCATCTGTGTAACTCCAAATCAACTTAGCCCTCAGGCCATCCTTCTGAGAGTAAATGTCACCTACACAAAAAATCAGATTTATACACCATAACATGGTATGAGGATAAGGAGCTTATTCCTTTGTATTTTGATACATTCCTATTTCAGAAATCCATATACATATATGACGACATGACTGATGTGATTCTATAATATGTACAATCAGAAAAATGAGAGATTATACTCCATTTATGTATGATCTATCAAAATGTATAAATGCATGCTACTGTCATTGTATTAGAGTTCTCTAGAGGATCAGAATCAACTAGAAGTATGATTATAAAAAGAGGATTTATTAGATTGGCTTACAACAACCATAAGCTGGATAGCCCACAATGGCCATCTGCAGCTGGAGAGCTGAAATAACCAGCAGTGGCACAGTCCAAGAGGTGGAAGCCCCAGAACAAGAAGGATCAAAAGTACTACCCTAATCTGAGACCAAGGCTTCTGGAAACTACCTGGAAAATCACTGGCAGAGTTTGCTTTGGAAGAGTGAAGAAGCTAGAGTCCAATATCCTCTAACGATGGAACTAGCAATGAAGAACTCATTCAAGAAGAGTTGAGCTTGCATCTACATCTACTTACTTGTTCTTCCAACTCTCATTCCATCCAAACCACCATTCTATTGGGCAGTGCTACCCATGCTTAAGGAGGGGCTCCACTTTAGTTCACTATCCCACACTTCAATCATTCCTAGACACACCCTCATTGACACATCCAGAAGCCTCTTAATCTTCAGCATCTCTTAATCCAATCAAATTGACAATTCAAATCAACCATTACAGTCATGTACAAAAAATTAGAACAAATTAAAAAAATTAATTTAAAAAAAATCCATGATTACTAAAAGAGAGTCCTCAGGAAGAGGGCAGGATATTCTTAATGTCATCTGCAACGCATTAATGGAGTTGTTCACATTCCTTACACACACCTGGTCTTCAAAGACTTAAAAAGTCCAAGAACAGGGGATGGGTCTTCAGGAAATAAAGATAGTAGTGAAAGAATTCAGAAAATATCATCAAAGAATTCTTTGAAAAACATGGTTGAGCAAGAAAGAAACAGACAGAAAGACAGAGAGATCACATCTGCTCTTGGAGGACTGCTTGACCAAGACAAAACTCAGGAAGATGTTTAGGCAGTAGAAGGTGGAGATTGCCATATTATACCACTCTAAGGCTACCTTTGGGCTGGGGGTGCAACTCACAAGTAGAAAGCAGACTTAGTAATGTGCAGGATCCTGGGTTCAATCCCTAGCCACCCACCCTGCCCAAAACAAGAAAACAAGAATAACTTTAAGAAGTCCATTGTATTTAGCAACAACACACAGATGTTCACAACAACTCTTGTCATAATGGCCAACAAGTGGCCATCTGTGGGTGAATGCATTTGCAAAATGTAGTATAGTCATAATGTAGTATTAGTATTAGAATACTAAAAAAGAGAAGAATTCTGATCCAGGTCACCACATGGGTGAACCTTGAAAACAATTTGATAAGTAAAAGCAGACACAAGACAAATACATATGATTCCTTTTAGATGAAATGTTTAGAATAAGCAAATCAAGCAGAGATTTAAAAATAGATTAGTGATTACAGTTAGTTGCAGGAGGTAGGCATGGGATGTGAAAGCTAATGGGTACCAGGTTTCTCTTTGGGGTGATGATAAAGTTAGGTATTGGTGATGGTTGCACAACATTGTAACTGTGCTATACCAAAATGCTTTTGATGGTAAATTTTGGATTATGTGAATTTTACCTCAATTTCTGGAATACTCTATTTGATTCATAATTTTAGAATTTCTTCAGGGGCAGTGTCTGGATAGGTCTCTTTCATCAGAATGACCAGAGTAGGGTTAGGAAGGTAACCAGACAACCTGCTTATAGATAGGAGGGAGAATGTTCCAGATTATCTCAGGAAGCCAAAGGGGTTTGGCCAGAATATATGTATATACCTTAGCCTGCTTTTTAAATATTTCACACAAAGGTTGTTAAATCAAAGGATGTAGAAAGGGATAGACAGTTTCTCACATGAATCCTACCAAGAAGCACCACCATGGGAAGAACAGAGAGAGGATGTGAGAGGGGCAGGGCCGGCTTGCTTTTAACCAACCTCCATCAGAAGTGTGGCGGGTGGACCCTAGGAAATGGCTTCCCAGTGGCCTTTGTTCTTGAGGCTTCTATGAATTAAAAAGAGAAAAAGAAAATTCCGTTCAGTCACCACCCCACATCCCAGCAGGAGCATAAAAATAAGTGATTGCTTATTTTAAACACCTGAAGTATCTACGGCAGCAGCCACTCAGAAAAATCTGATAAGGTGATGATGGGAACTGTGTCACGCATGAGCATCCATTTTAAAAACACACCGATGTCACTCTTTTGTAAAGGTCAAAATTAATGTTATGTTGAAAACATTTTTCAAAGCACAATTATCTTGACTTGTGAAGCGAACCAAATTCCTATTAGGTTTACAGTCTTGAATTTAAGCCTGGCACATTTCACCAGAAGGGCCTCACCCATCAAAGTGAAAGCCAAATTAAGAAGATATTACAAGGACCTCATATCCCTGGAGCTGATTGCCTTTGTCCACACTCATCGGTCACCCATCCTGCAGGGAGGAGCAAGACAGTGAGATGCTTTCCTCTTCCCACTGCATCCACAGTAGCATCACCATATGCTCTCTTGCCTGTTGAATGGGGTTTGCCAGGAGCCCCTGGCCTGGGTAGCCTCTAGTCACTACTTCTCTAGAGCAGTGAGAGGCATGATCTTAGACTGTTTTATGTTGTTATAACAAAACAACTGAGACTAGTCACTTTATAAGGTAAAAAGGGTTTTTTTGGATCATAATTCTGGTGACTAGATTGTTCAAATAGCATGGCACTGACCCCTGGTTGCATAATAACATGGTCATGAATAGGAATCAAACATAATGGGTGACCTCCCTCTGAGAGATCAGCCAGTTCCTTCTGAGTTCCTTCTGAGCATGGTGCTCACATTGCCCAATTGCCTTGAATTAAGCCCTACCTCTTTTTCATTTTGTTTTGTTTTGTTTCGTTTTATTTTTGTGGTGCTGGTGGTCATACTGGAGATCAAACCTGGGTCTCTGGGCGTGCATGCTAGGAAAGTGCTCAATCAATGAACTATATCCCCCCCTTTTTAAAATTTTTATTTTGGAGACAAGATCTCATTTAATTGCCCAGGAAAACCTTAAATTAGCAATCCTCCTGCCTCAACATCCCAAGTAGCTGGAATTGCAGACATGTGCCGTCATGCCCAGCAAGGCACCATCTCCTAAAAGTCCCCAACAGCCCAAACTGGGGACCCAGCTTCCAGCACATGAACCTTTGGAGAACACACTCAAGCCATACCCAAGAAGCCACCCACTGTGTCACCTGCCCACAGATGGGGCGACAGCCATCAATAGCATCAGAGATAGAGGAGAAACTTCCTGGGGTGCATCCACCCTGCACAGCACCTCTCTAGTGATGGCTAGAAGCTGGATGGTCATCATGTGAAAGTGACTCAGTGTATTAACTTTCTGTGGCTGCATAAAATCAAAAAAACTTCACAGCATTGAGCAATATGCATTCGAGGCACAATTCTGTAGCTCAGGAAGTCTGAGAGGGTACAGCTGGTTTCTTTGCCTGCATTTAACTCTCACAACCTGAAATCAAAGTCACCTGTGCTGTGCTTTACTTGGAGGCCCCAGGGAAGGCTCATTTCCAGGCTCATTGGGTGACAGTGGATCCCTTCCCTGTGGTTCTGGCAGTTAACATTCCTGTTTCATTGGCTGTCAGCTAAGCATGGACCTCAGTTCCTAGGGATTGCCCTCGGGTACTTGCCCATGATGTCTCCATATCAAAGCCAGGAATGCAGAACCTGCCTGTCATCAAATGCCCTCTCATCTTTATGTCCCTTTGACTTCTTCCTCCACCAGCTAGACAATATTCTCTAAAGGGCTTCTATGATTAGGATTAGGTCACCTGAATGATCTCTACTTTAAAGTCAAAGGATTAGTAACTGTCTTAGTCCTTTTCTACTGCTATAACAAAATACATGAGACTGGATCATTTATAAAGAATATAAATGTATTTCTCACAGTTCTAGAGGTTGAAAAGTCCAAGATCAAAGTCCTGACAGGTTTGCTGTCTGATGAGGTTTTGCAAGATGGTGCCTTGTGCTCCAGAGAGGACAAATGTGGTGTCCTTTCATCGTAGAAAGCAAAAGGGGAAAAGGAGGCCTCCAATGCTCCCTTCATTCTTTTGTGGGGTGGAGATGGGTATTAGGGATTGAACTGAGCTACATCCCCAGCCCTTTTAATTTTTTATTCTAAGACAGAGTCTCATTAAATTGCTGAGGCTGGCCTTGAACTTGAGATCCTTCTTCCTCAGTCTCCTGAGTCAGCGGGATTAAGGCATGCACCATTGTAGCCAGCTCAGCCTTCTTTGTAAGGATGCTAATCCAATTCAAAAGAGCTCCTCCTCTGTGGCTTAATTGCCTCCCAAAGGCCCCACTTCATCATATATGACTTTGGCAATTAAGTGTTAACATATAAATTTGGGGGAATACATGCAAACCACAGCAGAAACCCTAATTACACTTTCAGCTGCAAAATCCCTTTTACCATCTAACGCTCCATTGTTGCATGACTAATGCCTGTCACATTCACAGTCTTGAGGATAAGACTGGGAAACCCTGGGGGCCATCTCAGAATTCTGCCAGTCACAGCCAGTAACACTTACCATACGCTCTCTTTTCCAGGATTCCCCCAACCCTCCATTTGCACACAATTTCTGGGCCTTTCAAATTCACTAATAATAGCGACAGTTTGTCCTTGGTGCCTGGTCCTTTGCTCAGCACCTGAAAAACTAACCTCAATTAATACAACTTTCTATGTAGCTGATTTTGTTACTAATCCCATTTTGCACAGGGGAAATTAGAGGCTCAGAGAGGTTAGACAATATGCCCCAGGTGACACAATCTGTAAAAGTGCAAAGCTATGAAGAATCAGGGCCAGAATAGGCATCTTGTTCTTCTAACTTGGGACCCAAGTAGTCACAGTTTCACCCCTCTGTGGGCACTGAGCACCTGCAAATGGTTACCAGACCCCTGACCCTGCACCATCCACTATCTCCCTGTGTTAGGACCCTTCGCCTCACCTTCATCCCTGCCTCCTCCTCCTGTGTGAAGCCCTCTGGCATGCACATGCAAACATAATACATGAACATATCCACACATGAATATACATATACACATACATGAACATGCAAACATGTACATGCACATACACAAACTCATATGTATACACTTAAACACATGCCCAAAAATATAAACATACATATCTATGTTTATGAATGCACATACACACAAACACCTACATGTGCAGACACATAAATATATGCACATATGCATATATGTACTCATAACACATGTACATAAATGACTATATGCATACACACATATATTATATACATGTGCACATATAGTCATATATTCATTACCTATAGTCATAGACACACATGTAAACAAACAATCCTAATTCCAATATATAAATATTCATGTTTATAATTTCTCCACTTTCTAACATAACCAAAGAAGTGTAGTCCAGAAAGTTTTCAAAGCAAAATAATCAGTCATTAAACACATTAATAAAAAAACTCTATAATGGAGTAATATAGATATCTAGTTTTTAGCAATGTAGCTGCCAATGAAGCCATCCAAATAAACTTCTGGAAAAATCTGAAACTCTCAATAAAAATTCCAGGAAGTCCAAAGAATTCTGAACAGTCCAAGTCAATAAAAAGGTAAAAGAACAAGTCCATTAGGTGGGAAGGTTGGATGGGTGTAGGATGGTTTCAGGGCCACCTCAAAGCCTTGACCTTGTCCTTTTCCTGCATGCTTCACATTGTGTTTGCCTTGGAGGGGTCAACCAAGGCTGGTCAGAGAAGGACCCTCATACTCTTCCCCCAAATGCCATGGGTGACCAGGCCCAATGTCCATTCAACAAGATGACCCCACTTGCACCCTGGTAACCAGCAGCCTCCTGTCATACCTGCCTTGGAACCATTCTTCAGTTTGTATGATGCAGCTGGTGCTTTACTGATTCACCCTGTTGCGGGATTCATACACAGAGAGAGAACCAGGACACTTAACAGGAAGCATTCTTTATTGTTATTCTTATTTAAAGACGGAACGCTGAATGCAGTGGGGCTTCACCTTATATGGCCCCTGCCAGTCTCCCTCTCCCCCAGCTCCCCAGGGCATATTAGCCCTTTTGTCTCGCCCATATGGAAAAATACATTTTGTGTGGATATTCTATACTATAAAATCATAAGGAAGTTATGACAGAGCTGTGTAAGTGCACAGGGGTGGGGGAGTTGGCAGGGTTGCACATCCACCCTGTGTGCCACCTCACATTTCTTTTGTCTGGGAAACATGTGTATGTGGTTACTGAAGGTGCTGTGTTGTCCAACAGAGTTGCACGTGGCAACACAGATACTAGCCGTGCCACACTGTCTTGTCTGTGTTTGAAGAGGACTTCTACCACATTCCCCCCTTTGATGATAGAATCCCTTCAGGATCAAAGAGCATCATCCTGACATACTGGCTTTTATTTCCATAACAGGATGATGTGTGCAGTGGTCTTTCAACTGTAACCTCCATGAGACCAGAGACTGATCTTATGACCAGGCATAACAGGCAAGGGAGGAGTAGGCAGACCACTAGCATTAAACTCACAACAATTATGAGAGCTTTGAATCTCCCAAAAGTTGAAAACCATCTTCCAAATAATTCCCCAGGTTTCCAGCCTTTCCAGGTCTGGACTGGGAATGTGGTGATCTTTCTCATACGATTTATAATTTCTTCTATGACCTTGCCTTCATCATCAATCGCTAAGCAACAGTTGCTCAGGTTAAATTTCCCACATACCCCACCCTCAGAAGCAAGCAAGCAGTCTAAAATCAAGTAGTTTTGATAGATAGCATTGTAAATTTTAGTACTTTGGCCAATAAATTGAGGACTTGTGCAGTCCCATTAGTTATAACTTCAACAACAGCCTGTAACCTAATGATACCATTTAACATGTAGATGGGAGTTCGGTATCACCGGGATCCATCTTTTGCCCAAGTGACAGGACCATAATAATGAATTATCTGTTCATGGAGCCATTCATCACCTTTCCAGTCACCAATTGCCAGGGTTCACCACTCTTTTTAGGCCCCTCAGTCTTCTTATACTGGGATGCCCAATTGTTCCCTTCTGACTAATGGAAGGAGGAAAAAGGAGGGGCAAATTGTCCCCAGTACACAAGATCCAGACCAGTCCTTCCACATATCCATTGTAGTCCACCTGGGGCTTGCCATTTGATTTCTATGGCAGCATCACCCCAGGCCTGTTAGAGATTAGAGAAATCTGACAAGGAATGGAGATCTGATTCTCTGTGATTTATGGATCCCCACCAGTAGTTTTTCTGGAGAGTTACAATATAGAATTTTTGGCCCAGACACATTAGAATCAGAGTCCTGTCTGAGAGGGTGAACTGTTTTCCCTCTCAGTCGAGACAATATTTTCCAATAATTGATGTTTGGAAGAACAAAACTCCAGTAGTTGAACAGGGAGACATGGTTCCAGAGCTCATTAGGGTTGAATTCTTTAATCTCCCATGGTCATATCAAAAGCCCCATATTAGTTCCACTATACACATAGCAAAAAAAGACACTCAGAGATTGAACTACAGCCTCTGTCAAGATTAGAAATAGGTTTCTTATTTCGATGGAGTTAGGAAGTGGGCTTTTCTCCACTTCCTCATAAAAGGAGTTGAAGACTTAAGTGAAGTTTTGATGCTTTAGAAGTATAGTATGGTTCCTAAATCAGTACCTCAATCAGCTATACGTATGCCAATTTGGGGGCCTATTTTCCATCCTGAGTCTTCAGAGTTAAGAATAGTGAAATTAAGAGGATTACAGGCTCCCAGTTTATAGTCGGATATAGTGACACCTTTTTGAAGTAGGGCAGTTTTGCTCTCACTCTGCCAAGTGATCCATGTAACACAACTCTAAGACAAAAAAAAAAACTTGGCATAATCAGTACATGTGGACCACATACCATTTGCAGGATGTTTGCACATATACTTATCATTGAACCTGTACCTCCTTTCCTCAGTAAGTCTCCACATGATATGGTGGACGTATGATGGGTCACAGCAGGCATCCCAAGTCTCACTCGTGACTCCACATGCATCAAAAGGTACTGACACTGGTTACTTTAGATTAGTAAGCTGAACCTTGCAAATTAATGGCCCTGTTCCAAATAACCTTCCCATGACCTCCAGACTTCCAGTCATTCCTCAATTGGGGAATATTGTGGACTGAAACAAGAATATTGATCCTCCTGTTGGCAGATAGAATAGGTGGTCTTATTATAGCTGCAGGTCCCTGAGACTTTTCTCTGGCAGGAGAAATAGGTATGATAAAGTAGGGTTGTGGAGAAACCTTGGCCTGATAAAGTCATGTGAAGGCATGGGTCACAGGATAAGGACTTAAGTCAACAAATGGCAGCCAGATCAGACGCAGTCATTAGCAATAAAACATCCTATCAAAAAGAGGTAATAGACTGCCGGTAAAAACTTTTCAGCCAGTGCCAGTCAGCCAGAGCAGTCTCTGCTAATCCTTCAGTGAACATGAAAGCTAAGACCATGACAAATAGGGAGGGGTAAGGGGTACAATGCCAAAGCATTACAGTGAAAAGTCTAATATAGGAAATAATAAAAGTCCATTTATCTTGGCAGGCAGTCAATTCCTCAAGCTTCTATCATGTAGATTACTCAGCTTCAGGGGTGGCTGAAGCAGGGCTGTTGTCCTCAGGAGTCTCTCAGGGCACAACTTGCTTATTTCAGATGGTCAACTTGCACAATGCAGCTGGATCTAGAATGTACTCCCAGTCATGAGAAGCCAGTTTCACTCTGCTGTGATGAATCCAGGGAACCACTTCAGCCACCTTCACTTAGTAGGGGTAGATAAAATACCAGTGAACAGATGCCTCCAAAGAGGCTTTAGAGGTTGGACATTCCATTCTTTTACCCAAACAGCATCTCCTGGGACAGATATCAGTGGTCAGGTTTATGGGTAGCCAGCCATTCCCTAACTCAATGGTATATAGTGGTCAGGATTGAGCCAAAAGCCTGCATCTACTGCCTCAGTGTAATGTTGCCCAATTCCTTTAAATCTCCTCACATACCCCTTGTGAGGAGGGAATTCATAAAGAATCCATAAAGGGAAAACCCTGTCTGTCTGGTAGGGCTAGACCTAATTCTTAACAAAGCAATTGCCAAACCTGGTCCCAGTGTAGGTAGGTTTCCTGACACCATTTGCTTAGTTGTAACTTGAGAGTTCAGTTCATTCACTCCACCTTCCTGGATTTCTGGGGATGGTATGTAGTTAGTAACTTCCAGGTGATTTTCAATCCCTTCACCACCAATTGCACCACCTTAACCACAAAAGTCAGCCCATTATTTGATCACATGGTGACTGGGATTCCAAATCAGGAAATGATTTCCTTTAGGAAAGTTTGGGCCACTTCATATACCTTCTCTGTGTGAGTCTGGAGGGCCTCCACCCAGCCTAAGAAACTAGACACAATGACCATCAAATATTTATAGCCCCAAGCCCAGGGGAGCTTAGTGAAGTTCACAACTTCATCTTCAAATGTAGCCCCTCCAATACTTTGTACCCCAGGGGAGGCCTTAGGTCCCTGAGAGGGGTTATTTCAGGCACGTTTCACATTGTTGACACACTGCTCAGGCTATACTGGAGAGTCATGGAATGTACAAATTCGGGCTCGTTGTGGCCTTGAGAGGTGTCCAGTCAATGTGGGTCTCCTGATGGCCCTGCTTAACAAAGGCTAGGGCTAGGGCCTCAGGAATTGCTATTCAGCCATCTTCAAATCTCCACCATCTGTCTGGGAGGTAAATTCCATTTTCAGTTTTAAACCAGGTGTTCTCATGCTGTGAGTAATTGTGGTCCCATTCTGCCAATGAACTAGGGAATAGGGCAGCAGTCAGGGACATTGGTTCTATTGCCCCCTTGGAGGCCACAAACTTTGCCTCTGGGTCTGCTTTATGATTTCACTGAATGACCATGGCATTTTCCTTTCAATGTCCCTGACAATGTATGCCTACCACCTTTTTAGGACCCTATACAGCATCTAAGAGTTCAAGGATTACTTTGCTGTACTTTATGTCCTTCCCTCCTGAGTTGATTAGGCCCTTTCTTTATATAAAGAAGGAGGGTGGTGAAGGCATATCTAGAGTCTATGTATGTATTGACACATATCTCTGCTGCCAGTTGAAGGGCTTAGGTTAGCATGATAAGTTCAGCCTTGTGTGCTGAATTTCCTTTTCGCAGAGGTTGTGCCACAATGGTGAAATTTATGGTCACCATGGAGTACCCAGCAAGATGTTCTCTCTCTTCTACAAAACTGCTACCATTAGTGAAATACTCAGCATCAGGGCCTTTGAGAGGCTAGTCCATTAAGTCCAGTCAGCTAGAAAACACCTCATCTATGACTTCGATCCAGACATGATCTGGTGGACATGGCCTAACAAGCAGTGGGGTCATGGGGTTTAAAGTCCTCACTCCTTCTAGGTAGATGTGTGAATTCTCACCCAGCACTCCCTGATATCTGACCATCCAGCTGTTAGTCAGCCAATACAGTTCTTTATACTCAATGTTGATACTGAGTATGGCACTTGGGCCATTAATTCTTGTCCTATAGTCAGTTTGTCAGCCTCTGATGCCAAGAGGACCATGGCTGTGAGTGTTCATAAGCAGGGTGGCCAGCCTCAAGTGATAGTCAAGATACTTGGAGAAATATGGACGATGCCATGACCCCAACATCTGAGTCAGAACTCCCACTGCAAAGCCAGTATGTTTTGTGCACACAAGAAGAAAGACTTGGACATGTCTGCAAGTCCCAAGCCAGGCACGTTGCTGAGAGTTCACTTAATTTCCTCAAAGGACTTTTGTTGGGTTTGTTCCCATAAAAAAGGTTCTCACTCTCCTACTTTGTGGCCTCATAAAAGGATTTTGCTAAGATAGAGAAGTTAGTTATCCAGATTCAACAGAAACCTGTGGACTAGACGAATTCCTGAACCTGGTGTCAAGTTGATGGAACCAGGTTTAAGCAAATGACCTGTTTTCTTTTCAGGCTGAGTTGATGTTGCCCTTGGAATAGGTGAAAACAAAGGTATTTGACCTTTTCTTGACAGATTTGGGTCTTTTTCCTTGAAATCTTGAAACCAGCTTCCTACAGGAAGATAAGGAGTTGTCATATTTCTTCCATTTAATACTCCTGTGTCTGTCCAGCCAGCAATGGGTTGTCCACATAGTGGAGCAGTATATAGCTGTTTTTCCACTGGGAAGTCATTTAAACCAAAGGTTAACATGGTGATGAAAATGATTGGAGAATTTTTAAGTCCTTGAGGCAGTCTAGTCCTTGTCAGCTGGGCTTTGTCCCTATCCTCAGGATTTTCCCACTGGAAGACAAAAATTGGTTGACTTTGAGGGGCCAGACCAATATGGGAAAAAGGCATCCTTGATGTCCAGACATGTAAAGAAGGCCACTTCGATGGTGATGAAACCCAAAAGAGTATAGAGGTTAGGGATGGCTAGGTGTAGAGTAACAGTTTATTGCTTGGAAGTCCTGAACTGGATGATAGTCATCCATCCCCAGCTTCTGGACTGCCAGGAGAGGCATGTTCCAGCCTTACTGGCATGGTTGAAGAATTCCGTACCTGAAAAGTCTCTCCAGGTGTCTCTGGATCCCAATCTGTGCCTTTCAAGTAATGAAAAAAAAATTTTTTTTTTGGCAGGCAGGTGGGCCCAACCACTGGCTTTAGTTCTACTATCATTGGGGGTATGTTTGAGGTCAGTACAGGAAGTTTGTCTTCAGCCCACACCCCAGGAACCTTGAAAGGAAGCTCAGGCCCCTGTTGTGTCCTTTTTATGAGACTGTGGAGGCACCACTTTTCTCCTTGGGGATCGTGTGAGTCAGGATTTTCGTTTCTGACTTTCCTAGGCAAGAGATGAAAGTTATCTGGGCCTGACACATGGCAGTCAGGAGGTATAGGAATTCATGAATAATTTCATGACTGCCTAAATTGCATTGTCAAGGCAGCGAGAAGGAGTGATAAGCTTAGCTAACACTACTGTGGCTCCCACAACAGTGTCTTGTCTCTGTGAGAGGGGGCCCACAGATTGGGCCCCACAGAATGTTCTGTACTGGTATCAACCATAAGATCATGGGCTGGCCCCCAGAGTCATTCAGATCTAGGCTTCTGGGGGGGCCTAGAAAAACGGAGCCCAGTCTGTAGTAGTCTTCTTCATAGTTTACTGTGGCAGCCAATCCAACAAAATTATCCTCAGGGGCTTCATATTGTCTCCACAGTGGTTGGTACCATCCTTGAATCACTTGACCTTTCTCACTTCATCCAGGGACTGGGTGATAATCCTCTGACTGTTGGGGGTACTCATTCTTCCAGTGACCTTCTGGATGGCAATGAGCACACTGGCTCCATTTTAATCTCACCTCTGGGTAAAGTGATCTTTCCTGCTAGCTCCTTCTTTGGCCTCAGTTCTGACCAGACAGGACACCTCTCTGGAAGTCTCCCAAGTGTTCCACTAGGATGACAGCAAGCAGATCACCTTCCTCTTCATTCTCTGGTCTGCCTAATTCTGGGCCTCTTGATTTCAATTGACAAACACTTTTGTGGCAATCTCCAAAATTTGCTCATTTTCATTCCAGCAAAGCCCGCTAACTTCTATAGTTTATGTCAATGTCTCCTTGGGTCTGATCAACAAAAACTGCTTTAACCATTTGTTGGTTCTCTGCTGATTCTGGGTCAAAATGGGTATAAAGATGGAACACTTCACATAGCCTTTCATAAAATTGACTTGAGCTCTCTTTAGGTCCCTGGAGCACCTCTTAGTCTTGCTCATGTTCATGGCCTTCCTCCTTTCTTCCTTCATACTGCCCAAAAGAGCCTCTTGATAATGCTCAAGCATATGAAATGCCTGGTCATCATTAGGGTCCCATTAGTATTCCTAACTGGGAAATTGACTCTGGCATAAACCTGGGCATTTACAGTTCCTGACAGGGTGTGTTCCTCCAACCACTTTAATGCTGCCAGTGTAATTCAATTGTTATTCAGTGTTAAAATGAGTCAGAAGTATCTGGTGGCAATCATCTCAAGTGATTTTGGGGGCCTGAATGATGGATTGCATTAAATTAGTCGTAGCCTGAGGCTTGTCAGTGAAAGAGGTGGTGTTGTTTCCCTAATTCAGGAGATCGATGGTGGTAAAAGGCTGATATATGAAGGTGCATTAACCCCCTTGCACCTGACCATCTTGATCACAGTAGATGGGCCTCTGGGTTTCTCTCAATGGAATCTATTTTGAGAAGAACTGCCAGAAGGGTCCTTCTGGCACTTCCCAATCAGAGTATACAGGGTTAAAACTGGCATCTCTGGAGAGGCTATGGTAAGATGCATCATGGTTGACTCCATGGGAGGAGTGGCCTCAGGGTTGTGAGGAGCCTCTAGTTCTCTAGGGTTTTCGGCTACAGCAGGTGCAGGAAGTGCAAGTGTCAGCAGGAGATACAGGGGCACCTGAGATGAGGAATCTCCTCTGGCTCCCCAGATAGAATGGGTTTTTCATGTTCTGGTCAGCACTTTGAGGGAGTTGTCACCTGTGTCATTATAATTTCACAATTCTCTTCCAGACAAGCCTTTAGACAAAGTGGTCAATGTCTTGCCAGCACTCAATGTAAGGGAACAGTCAGGGTCCTCTACAATGACCATAAACACCTTGCTAACTAGCTGTTTATCTAGTGACCCCTCAGTGGGTCAACATACTCCAAACAAGGACCCATCTATTTCACAGAGTTCAGAGTTTTCTAAGAGTCAACTTAAATCCGTTGTCTCTGGAATATTCTTTTTTGAAATGTTTTACCATTTACTCTAGGAGGGTGAGCTTACTCTGTTTGCCACCTATTTCCTTCCCTGAAAAGATGACAATCACACACATGGGGAGGGGAGAGAGGGAAAGGAGTAAACAATCGCTTCATCTCTCTCTGACTGCTCCCCTCAAAAGGATGTTTCAGGTGCTTCTTAGCATTGGCAGGTCAGTATAAACCCCCTACCTGGACCAGGGTCATAGACCTCATGGAGAGTATGGTGCTGCCATAAGCTACATGAGGATCACCACAACCTGCCATCAGGACTCCATACTCTCTCCAGGCTTAGCCCACCTCATTCAACCACTACTGACTTGCATTCAAACCGTGTCCAATCTACCACCCAGTGCAGTTTCATCTCACACAATCAAGACTACTGGGACAATTCTGGGAGTTGATCAGGCGCCCCTTCTGCCACTTAGGACAGATCTACTTCTTGAACCCATGTTCCTACCTGCCTGATGGGTGGAGCTCCCCAAGCTGGTTTCTGTGGCCCCACCAGGTTTCCTTCTGCTCCCAGGGGTTCTTGCACCAGCACAACAGGAGGATTAGTCCCCTACTAATCAATCAACCCTCCTCAGCATCCCCGAGCATGCACACATGCTCACATGATTATACCTACAACAAGGTATAATCATTGCCCCTGAATCCTGGATGAATCCCTGTCGGGGTCTTAAGCCCCCTTGCCCTTCTCGACCAGCGACAAGGGAAGGGGACACTCCCCAACAAGGTCAGATCAGGATAGGTAAGGCCGACTGACCGACCGCTCCCAGCTCTCCAGGCGGAGGACAATCAGACACGTCAGGGAGACCCGTCACAGCAGGAACTCATTTATTGAGGAAGTCACACAGTTTTTATGTAGGGTGGGGGCTAGGCAGGAACCAATTGGTTTAAAGGTCAGCAAGGCAGGGGGGTTCATGCAGGCAAGAGTCCCATTGGACTATATGGCAAGCACAAGCTGATCACGTTTGCGGAACTGTTGTTAACCAATCCCTGACGGTGGTCCGGTTTATCGCCATTAACTATTGAACCCGCCTTTGAGGCCTTGATCCTGCTCACTCACCAGGAAGTAAGGAGTCAGCCTGAGTTAGTTAAAGTGTCATTAGTCCCAACAAACCCCCAAGAAATGTTGTGGGATTCATGCACAGAGAGATAGGGTACTGGGGTGTTCAACAGGAAGCAGTGTTCATTTTGTACAATCACAGACTCGCTGGAGTCTCATCCAAAGACTGAGCCCTGAACACATGGCTTCACCTTATACAGCCCCTGCTAGTCCCCTTCTCCCTTGCCTCCCATTACATATTAGCTCCTTTTTCTCCCCTATATGGAATACCCACCTTTTGTGTGGGTATTCTATACTACAAATCATATGGCAGTTACAACAGAGCTACACAGGTGCAGGGGGTGGTGTGGCAGGGTTGCACATGTGCCCTGAGTGTCAGCAGAGTTGCACATACACACTGAGTGTGCCATGTTGCCTTTCTTTTATCTGGGAAATGCATGCATACATGGTTACTGAAGGCACCATGTTATCCAACAGAGTCACGCATAGATATTATCCACACAATGTTGTTTGACAGTTGCACATGCTTGCACCCATACTAGCTGCACTGCACCATCTTGCCTTTGTTTGAAGAGGGCTCCTGACACAAACCAAAATTACAGGATTAAATAGAGTTAAGCAGGCAAATGCTTGGAATGCATAAGCATTGCCAAGTGGATAAAACTAATAAGGGCACACTTCTAAAGCAAAGGTCATAAAGAATTTTGGTTTGTGGTGGGAGTCCTCTTCAAACAAAGCTCTCCCAAGCTCCTGTCTTTTGGCCTTCTGCTATTAATGACACTTAAGTATGCATTCACGTTGAATTATCCATTCTGTTCCATTAACTTACAACAAGTTTCATCAGCATCTCAAAACCAAATGCTTTTCGACCTTTACTTTAGAAGTGTGCTTTTATTCGTTTTATTCACTTGGCAATGCTTATGCATCCCAAGCATTTGCCTGCTTAACTCTATTTAATCCTGTAACAACCCTGTGAGATAGACACAATGATCATTCTTATTTTACCAATGGAGAAACTGAGCTACAGAGCAGTTAAATAACTTTCCCAGTCACAAATAGTTAGAAAATACTCCCAGGGACTAACTCACTATTTTGAGCAACAGGTAAAATGTAGACTTGAATGCACCATGGGAAGAATTTTGAGAGTCCTCACTTTCAACCCCAGATTCCACAGAAATGTTCTAAGAGAATTCAAAGATTTTTATAGAACTATCATTTTATAAATTCTTTAAAAAAAAAAAAATACCAAAATGTGGATGAGACCAGCTTTAGAGGTTGCACAGAATCATCAGAATGTGATTATCTGTAGTGATTTGGGGCTTTCTTTTTATTTTCTCTTTAAGTCATGAGGTATAGAACTATCGTTTTAAACCCTCCTCATATCCAGGAAGCCACCTATGAACCCCATAAGCCATCAGAGTATTTTTATATTCTGTACTCACTAGGGTCTGGAAAGGAAATATGTTCTTCCCTTTCAATAGCCATTTCCTTTGTATCTCTCTAGCTTCCCCAGCCACTTTTGAAGCTGTGTGAAGGGAAGGAATCCAGTATTGGGAATTAAAGTGAAATGAATTAGAGGAAACAGATTTGGTTGTGCTGATAAGCAAGCCTTCAGGATGGGCAGAAGTCTAAGGTGAGCCCCCACCAGTGATTCTCCCCTAGAGGGTGATGATATGATGAGATGGTACACTTGGGATTGTGTTAGGCAAAACGACAAAAGAGTAATATTCCTTCTGGACTTGACCTGCCCACATGAGCATTTGAAAAGCAGAGAATTCCACCTACCTGGTGGAGGAAGCAAATGTCAGTGAGATTCCAAGTGGTATGGAATCAACATGCAATTGCCAGCTTTCAAATTGGAAGGAGCCACATGCTGAGAAATGCAGATGCTCTGTTATGGGAACAGGTCTCTGAGAAAAGTGAGTTCAGTCCTCACTTGCTCTCTCAAACTCTTGCTTTTCAGCTTTCTGCTATGGGGTGATGCACAAGAAGATCCTTACCAGATGCCAGTCCCTTGATCCTGGGCTTTCAGCCTTCAGAACCATGAAAATGAATGTTTTTCTCAGTCATCTAGTTTATTTATTTTCTGTGTTATTTATTTATTTTTATTTTTATTTGTTCTTTTCAGATATACATGACAGTAGAGTGTATTTTGGCATATTATACACACAGGCAGTATAACTTATTCTAATTAGTATCCCATTATTATAGTTGTATATGATGTTGGTATTTTCTTATATGGCAAACTGAGCTGACTTTAGGCTAAGACAGCAACGTAGTTTACAGAAGTTAATCTCCATAAAACAGCACATGTGACTTACCACATTTGTCTTTCAGTTCTGAATCACCAGCATCCTAGAAGAGGAAAAAAATTTTCTAATGAGCTTTCATTTCCCACTGAGTTCTCCTACCTTCCTTGAAGGTAGCCTGGAATATGTCATCATCCATTCATGATTCGCCAAGTTGTTTGCGTCTCTCCCAAGTCCTACCTTGTGCTTTGGGCTCAGATCTCAGGATGCACCATGTAGGACTTGGAACCTTCACATGTGATGAGCTTGCTGTGGAAAAGAGGCACCCCCTTCTGTGTGATCAGCACCCTGGGACCACAGGAAGGAGGGATCTGGTCCATGATCTGGGTCTTGGGGAGGTTTCCAGGGATGACCACATTCCCCCAAACATGAGGGACACTCTGAGGATGGACTTAGAAACTACGAGTGCTTGTTCCTAACTCCATCAATCTTCAGGGTATGTTGGAAATTCTTCAAATACACGTGAATAGCTCTTGTAAAAGCATGTGACTCAGTGTCAGAGGAAAGAAATAAGTTGGTCAACTGAGCCGAGGGACAATGGGAAGGCTATTCGGTGCCCAAGATCTGGAGATGCCCATCCAGATTTTAACTCTGTTGCTAATGCCATGCTATTCACTAAGTCATCAAACCTTGCTGAAACAGTTTTTCATGCGATAGCTGAGAATCTACCTCCCAAGCCGAGTTGGCTTCAGCAAGAATCTCTTCAGTACCCTGGAGCTCACAGTATAGTGGGCACAAGAGGCAAGCAGAAAAGCATTGACCAATGTGGTCAGTGTCACAAATGGACAGACAGGGGCACTGTGAGGGGTGAGGAGGGAGAACATGAATATATCACAAAGAAAGAAAGATGGTGGAAGGGTGTCCTCAAATATTTGTCAAATTAATCTGGTGTTTTAGTTAAGAAAGCAGTGATAAAAAATGGAAAATTTACCCACTTAAGCAAACTAGGGAAAGCTGGAAGACTGCAGAGTTGCCCTGCCCCCAGGAGGCCACCCAGGGCAATGGCCCAGAGGGGCACTATTTGGAGTTGCTCCAAACCACACAGGAAGACACAGCAGGGTCAGGCTAACTATGACCCACTGGAAAGGACCTTTCTTCATATTTACTCAAGGAAATAACCCTATTCTGCAAATAACCAACTTACTCTGCAGACAAAAGGTAAGTGAACTCAGAAAGAATAAACCATGGCTATTCCTGATGATAACAGATGAGTCACATTTATCAAAGACTAAACCACATGGAGGGTCAGCAAAGGTAGGCAGCCAGTGTCTGAGTGAGTGGGTCAAAATATGACCTTCAACCTCATCACTGCATGAGACACAAATCATGGTCCAAAATCCTAACAACCCAGTAGGTCTACTATGTGTCTTCTGAATGCTGCAACCTAAGCTATAAAAATGTGCAAGAGTCCACTACTTTTATTTTGTTTGTCTCTTTGTTTTAGAATATGTAAATGAAACTCAGGCTGATTGCTTAAACCACCCTCCACCCACGTCCCTGGGCTTCGATCCTCCAGGAAAATTTCCCCCTAATGCCACCAAGGAACTTGACAGTTGACATCCCAGATTCTGAGGTCACCATTGCAGAGGGTGCCATGATGAAGTTTTATTTGGACCTTGATTGGGAACTACCAGGTAGTAGTCCTTGTCCTTGGAGTAGTGCCTTAGTCCTTGTCTAGGTCTTAATGTTTCATGTTTTATTTCTGAAAGATGCTCCTGGTTCAAATCCCCCCCAAATAGGTGAGACTTTGCTCTAAATCTCTCATGGGTCTCCAAAAACAGACTTGGTTAAGAAAGTGAATGCCTCTTTACCCTCTCTAATTTTTAAAATTCACATAAAGTAAAATATAGTAAATTGCAAGATTCTTGTCTTGAGACCAAAACATCTCAGAATTAAATCAGGAAAGTAGTCCAGATGTTTAGGCCTCAGGGATCCTACAACATAAAGTGAGTGGATTAGAAAAGATTGCACACACCACCATTGGAAAAGCAGAAGCAATTAAGCTGGGTATCACATCCATTGCTCAGGACTCCAAACCCAGCTATATCACTTGCAAGCTGTGTGACCTTGGCCAAGTCTCTTTTAACCTCTCTGTATGACTGTTTCTTTATCAAGAGATTGTTGAAGAATTACATGAGAAAATTCATGTAAAAACTTAGTACAATACCTGCCACAAACATTACCAATGACTCTCCAGCAAACCACACAGTAGCAGGTTTCTCACTTTCAAAACAATATTGTACATATCCATTTATTTAATAAATATTCCTGAAATGCTAAGCCTTGCTATGATTAGAGAAAATCATCACATTTTATTTGGGCTGATGATTAACATGATCAAGATGACTTTTTTTTTTTTTAATTAAGAGGATTTGGAGGATGTGCTTGTATTACAACACATCAGACATATTTTTATGACCTTAGGCATTTTTTTCCAACTAACACATATGCTCTATGGAGAATATATGGAATGTTCTCTTTTTGTGATTTCACTAAAATGTACAAGAAGTCAAATTCTTACCTACATGAGAATTTAGTCTTTGGAACTTCCCGTCTTATTTTTAGTTTTTGATGCATATCAAGGGGACTATTTTTCATTTTACTTATTTCATTTTTTTATCTAATTGATACATTTATATATATATATACATGAAAGTTAAGAAAATAACCCTATTCTGCAAAGAACCCATATATATATATAAATATATATATAAATATAAATATATATAAATATAAATATTTATATATATACGTATATAAATATTTATATATATTTATATATATATATGGGGTACAATGTGCTACTTCAGTACATTAAACAATGCACAACAATTGGATTAGGGTAATTGTCATATCCATCACCTCAAACATTGATCATTCCCTCACACTGGGAACATTTAAAATCCTCTTTACTAACTTTGTTGAAATGTGCAATGAATTGTTGTCAAATTTAGTTACTTTGTTGTGCTACAGAACACTAGAAATTATTCCTCCTATCCAGCTGCATCCTGTACCTAGTAACCACATTCTCTCTATCCTCCCTTCCTCGAGGGGACTCTTTTAAGGAATATTTTGCTCTCTGATGAGTTTCAGCAGAATATTTCAAAATCTGTGGCAGAAGTTTGTCTTCAGTTAGGATCAGACTCACATATCAGAAGCCTCTGTAGCTACTTTGAACAGAAAGTATTCTCATACAGAGAATTAGGCACTGGCCCAGCCATTAGAGGAGCTGGAGCAGCAGGTCCGCTGGGTCTCCAGGAAAAGCCCAGGAAGAAGAGTACAGAGCTGGGCTGCCAAGGAACTCTGCTTCTGCCACAGACAGGAGGTTGGGAATCCTAAAGCCACTGTCCCAACTGCCATGAGTTCTCCCCACCCTGCACCATAATCCAAATGAGAGGAGGCAGAGGTAGACAGAGAAAAATGGGAGACAGGAAATGGGGTTAGAAAGGGCTGTTTAGGGACAAAACATTTCTCCTGCCTGAACTCCTTGTAATACACGGAATTTGAAGTATTTAATATTCATTTCCAATGGCATTTTTTTCTCTTTCTCCACTTTTAACTAAATATTAGGTTGGATCATGTGAAATTGCCACTTTCCTAAATCAAAGATAAGACAGCATTTCCTACAGCTCATCATGGTCACCTCCAGGTTAAGAGGGAACTCAATCCTGGTCATACCTGGGGGCCTTTCCACCTTGTCCTTGTCTTTGGTTTTACCTTAAGAAAAATTAAGACAGGTTAGTTAGAACTACCTAGGAAAGTAAAAGGAAACTCAACAGTTTAATGAGGATTTCTGGAATCTACACTACTGACTTTCTTTTATGTGAGATCATAAATTTCCTCCCTTTTTACACCAATTTGAATTAGCATTTCAGTTTCTTGTAGCCAAAGTCACCCTGATTGAAAGTCAACGAACCCAACATCTATTGTTGGGCAGATGTTCTCTTAATAACATCCCAGACAATGGAGAATCTACTTTATTTTTAGAAGCCACTTCAAAATGGAACTCTACAATCATTTCTTATAACTGAGATTATATTTAGTTTTAAAAAAATGGAAGGGACTTGGTGCGGGGGCACATGCCTATAATTCCAGAGACTGGGGAGGCTCAGACAGGAGGATCTTGAGTTCAAAGCCAGCCTCAGCAAAAACAAGGCACTAAGCAACTCAGTAAGAGCCTATCTCTGAAATAAAATGCAAAATAGGGCTGGAGATGTGACTCAGTGGTCGAGTGTCCCTGAGTTCAATTCCCAGTACAAAAAAAAAAAAGAAGAAGAAGAAGAAAAAGAAAAATTTCCTTACATGTAGCTCAAGTCTTATTCAACACTAGTTTATTCCCATACTAAGTTCCTAGAAATAAACTTACATCCCTCTCTTGACAGTTTTTCCTACAGGTCTGCAACCATTTGCTTCAAGTCATAAAACCCACCCAGTCACCAACAAGATGAGAATCCCCTTTCTTAATTCATAACATTGGTTCATTCTTCCATGTTATTTACTTTCTTTGTTTTTGAGAAAATTTGCTTCTATGATTTTCATATGATGCATTGGATTTAAGACACCATTGATTTAAAACCACTATTTTATATACTGCTAAAAATGAAAATTCTCCACCAGGAAAGCTATGATACGCCATTAACTCTAAGATGTACATACAGAATCATTGAGAAATAGTACTTCATCTCTGCACAAAAGCCCCCCCAAAAAATCACATAGGAAGAAAGTCAATGCCAGCTGCCTTTCAGTAGCCAAGGAGGAGACTGTCTGTTCAGCATCCCAGGAAGCACACAAACACAACCCAAAGAGGTATCCCTGTGCTCACAACTCCAGA